>NW_027109386.1:985482-989739 GCF_000696795.3 Halyomorpha halys
ATTCAAAGATTAATTTTTATTTAACAAACCTTTATATTTATCTAGTGTATATTTATCATAATACTAATCCATTTATTTTTAAAATAAATTTCCTTTCATTGCAGTTATTCATTAATTTAAAAAAGTCATTGAGTTATCTTTTACATTTCAAAATAAAACTTTTACTAAAACAACTATCAGTTGATTTAAAAAATATATATATTAAATACAAAATTTTGAGTAGGTAACTAAAAAAATTAATAACCCATAGGGATTAACCCTGACGACAGAACGCAGATAATTTTTTTTTATCTTTATTGGAATTTAAAACTATACATAATTATATATTAAATAAATTTGATGCTAGCTATTATGGAGTGATACAGACGTGTAGAGAAAATACCCATTGCTAGTACTCTAAAATTAATATAAAAAAAAAAAGAAATGTAGAATCGAAAACATTCACTAAATGAAAGAACGCCTTTACGTAAATGGAATCAGAAAAGGCGAAGCAGGGAAAGAAAATGTCCAATTTACTCTTAGACGAAGGTTTATTACGCGGACCAATTGGAAGGAGCTATTATGCAAATCATTATTTAACAGTGTGAACTTCCCTAATTAATACACATCAACCTAATAGTCTCCTTCCGCCATTCCCTCCTTTAACTATCTCTAGGATAGAGACCGGCTCAGGCATTTTTACGCCTCTTAAACAAAAAAGTTTTAAAAATAAATAATCAGAATTTTCATTCAAGCGCAAATTAGTGTGATTGATTTTTATTTTACTTTTATTGATATAATAGAATCTTATCACACTAAAGAGCAATACGTATTAAGTCAGTAAGTATTCAATCGTTCATACATATTAAATAAAATAGAAAGCAAAATCAATAATAATTAAAACAAATTCAGATAAACCTATATATAAAATAAAGTTCATAGTGATGATGATATAATATTATATACATCTCGTAAATAATTAAGTTAGTGAATTAAGATTAAGTAGATAAAATAAATAATTTTGGACACAAATGTATTATACCTATATACAATATTTATATTCTGCACATGGAACTCCCAGTCAGTTATAGTCGATAAATCTAGTATAATAATTTTTATTAAAGTATGATTTATTATTAGAAAATGAATAATCATTAGAAAAGTACTATGAAAATGAATAGTTAATTATGAATGAGATATCTCAATTTTTTTCGATATTTTCAGTTTTCTAAATGTACACTTTACACATATTTTTCAACAGCGAATTTTAGCAGTTTTTCTCTTTTTTTTACTTGAACACGAACATTAAGAAATCGGCAAAGTTTATTGCCCATTTACGAAAAAAAAAGAAAAAGTTAGCTTGTTTTATTACCTTGAAATATAAATCATTGCTCTATATTGGATTTACCTACATTTTTCAAACCACAAAGGACAAGAAGACCGATTAAATACACAATAAATTTGGAATTTCTCAACAATTTTCCCAATTATATTAAAATATTTTAATTCTCTCAACTCTTTTCGGTTTATAGAATTCACCTAAGATTACTGAATGTTTAAACTTGACAGAAATATTTGTTTTTCAATATATTTTACTAACTGTAAAAATAATGATTTTCAATTTAAATATGAATATTTATTTTAACTCTTTTAGTAAACTGGTGGCAGTTTTGAAATTTCAAATATTCAACTTTTTCGGTTTGTCAACTTAACTGGAGGGAGCGACATCCCCTTTCACTGCCCATACCCCTTCCAAAATGTGTCTTCCCACTCAATACACCCTACAGTGCAAGAAAACATTAGTGTATTTCTATTATTTATTTTAAATCCAAAGTCAATTTAAGATATTCCATTAAGTATATGTTCAATCACAATAACTGAAATAAAACCACCTTCAGCATCAGTGTTAGTATGGACTATATGCCAATCGTTACCTGGAAGTGTTTATTACTTAATTTTTTTTTTAAAACGTCAATTATTATTAGAAGGGAACTCCTCCATACCCTCCCCGCCCCTAAAACACTAAAATCAGCCCCGAGCTTATCTTAACTTTAAAACATCTACTAATAGCGAATAGAGCAGCGTTTGAAAAACAGAGAAATAATTTATTTAGCCATGCTGCCCAAATACATTGGGTTATCTACAAGACACAGCACACCAATCAATCCATGGTCGGATTCATGATCCACAATATATATGTATTTCCTTTTTGTATTCCTTTTGTTATATATATATATTACTTACTTTTACAATCAATACTCGCCTACACACTAATTGCAAATATTTTAATTTTTTTTTCTATGTGACAATTTCATTCCATTTGAAAATTTTATTTCATTTAATTGACAATTTTGTTCTCCTTATTTCACACTGTCAGACCTCCCCTCTCCAATGATCCGCTAATTACATTCCATCAATTAAACAAATTAAATGAATTTATCATTAAGTAGCAATGTAAAATTAAACTAAAGACATAATAGTTACAGCTGTAGATCAGTTTACAAAAAGTAAATAAATGAAAAAAAACTAATATATAGATTTAAAAAAACAAATAGTTAGTTAAAAGAAATATTTCAATGAATAAATAAGTTAAAACACAAATCGACATAAAAAAAACAACACTATGAAAAAATCTCAGAGCAACATTGTAAAAACTAAGAACCGAGGATGAAAATTTAATAGTTGTTTACAAAATAACTATGTTAAAACGAAATATAAATCAAAGAAATAAAAGTTTAGAATCTTTCCGTTAGCTTTTCGGATAGTGGTCCAGAATTTCTGTTTCCAAGATTATTAGAGTAAAAGGTATTAAATATAATCTATTTTGATTGCTGTCGGTTCAATTATAAATGCTTATCTGTTTAATCATCAACACTACCATAACAGTGTGATCTAACAAAGAAACCTAAAATATTTTAAAAAACAAAAAATTATATAGTTTTTAACAAATCTTTCCCTTCATAAATCCAGATAAAAAAAAAAAAAAAGGATTCATGAGTATAGAAAGTATCTAGGAAAAATCCTATTTTCAGGACAGGACGAGCGTCGAATATAGATGTGCTCAAAATGGAGATGAACTCTTCAAAAACAGGCTATTGAGAAGGAAATCGATTAAAACAAAACGCCATAGAGGCATGAATTAGAAAATGACATGAAAGCAGAATATGTTAACCATATATAAGCTCATAGATGAGAAACGGGACCTATCATATCCTCAACGACACATGTCCCGTCTGAAAGGTTGAACTGCCCAAATAAGTACAACTTGCAATTCTGCTCTTACATCTGGAATCAATATGAGATTAGAAAGCCGTTAATCCAACTGTCAGCTTAGATTAGGTTAGAATTTAGGAGAGTGTGGAAATACAGAGGGAGTTATATTTTCCTCGTTTCTCGGTTAAATCGGACTCACATTAACAATAAAAAAAAAAATTGATTTTTCTTCGGATGGACAAATAGACAAGCTCAAACCTCTAATTCCAACATTTTCTGTTTCATAGGAGCACATAAACTTGACCAAATAGGGCATAATTTGTACAGTCCTTCGCCTAGAAATATATCATAGCAGACAAGATATTCTACTACATATTAAAAGCACTATAAGTACAGCTGAACTTTAAGTACACCGATCTTCAATATTTAACCATCTGAGACTTCATTAGCAACAGAAACTGCACACGCTAAGCAAGAACAATTCCAGTTAATGTTGATTCCAGTTGATTTGATTCACACAAGACTGAAAAGACAGGAAACTGCAGCACTTACTAGACAAACGGTCCAAACTTCCAATTCATTACAAAAGACTGATTTACATGACAATTATAAGGCCTATCTGGACATACGGCGTTGAGCTTTGGGATCCACTAAACCTTCGAATTCCTCTCGTATCCAATCCTTACAATCCAAACCCCTAACCATCCAAAGTCCTTCGTAAAATCCTAAATGCTCCCTACTTTGTCACCAATAAAATGATTTACAAAGACCTTAATGTTCCATTTGTAACCGATCTAGCCCGAACCAGATATCAATCCTTCCATTACAAACTCCTTAACCAATCAAACCCATTAGTTTCTAATCTTGCTTCATGTTTTATTCCGGACAATCCTCCGAGGCGTCTGAAAAGAAGGCCTCGAGACCTTATATTATAAAAATGTTTTTAGAGTGCTACCAATAGATAGTTTCTCTACATGCTTGTACCATACCATTATGATTCCCTCAAATTTACTTGATGTATTTTATGTACAGTTGTTTTATGTACATCAATAAATAAATAAATAT
>NW_027109386.1:992569-994587 GCF_000696795.3 Halyomorpha halys
ATGATTTTGTTGTTTTTTTTGGGGAAGAAGAATTTATTTTTATTTTTAAGGCAATCCACAGCGAAGGTGATGTTTGCCTAGGTTATCTACAGGTGTCCAACCTATTCTAACCAAGGTGTGGGTCATGTTTCCCACTGAATAAATAAATTTGACCTTCCACCATGGTTAGAATAGGTTAGACACCTGTAGATAACTAGGCAAACATCATCTTCGCTGTGTATTGGCTTAAAAAGAAAAAAGAATCATTAAAAAAAAATACAGTGATTACTATCAGGTTTATTTTGCAGAAATGCTCAAGAAACGTATGTTAACCAAAGCTACAAGAATATAATAGGGGAAAATCTCAGAGTTCAGAAAAGAGGTGGTAAGAGTAAGAGTAGGGTTGTTGAGTTAGATCAGATAGTTTGTGGTTGAATTAGATGTGGATGAACATCCATGTGTGAATTTAGTTGAAGTTATAAAAGTGCCTTTAGAGGGTCTCAACTTTTTTCCTCCACCATTTCCAAATCATTCCCGATTTTAAATTCCATTCCATCCGTTTTCCAAATGAAAAGGAGGAGAAAATTTAATCTTTGAGATTAAGTTCTACTGCTGATGAATTTTTATTTCTTTTTTCTATACTGTCATAATTTTCTTCTTATATATAGATTTATTCATGCTTGTTATTGTTCAATTTCGAATTTGCTTAGATCGTGCCTTCTATCCAAAAATTTAAAAATTAGAATTTATAAAACTATTATCCTTTCCACTGTTCTTTATGGGTGTGAAACGTGGCCTCTTACACTACAGGAACAGCGCCTTAAGGTTTTTGAAAATGAAGTATTACGTAAAACATTTGGACAGAAAAAAGATAAGTTACCAGGAGAATTTAGAAGGCTATACAGCACTGAATTGAGGTAACTGCAGCCGGTAAGTATAATCCAGGTTATGACATTGCGGGGAATAAGATGGGCGTGTAAGGTTATAGGGAGATCCCTAGAGCTCAGAATATATGAGCTAATGTCTGTGGGGTAGACCGAAGCGTAAACGAGTTAGTTTTTACGATTTCATTCTACTGATGTACTATTTTCACAATACTCATTTAGCAAGTATTACATAAGAATAATTAACTAGGTAAGATGGGTAAAATCAAAGAAAATTTCATACTTTTTATAAACAACTTCCATATTTGAGTATATTACAATAAATGTTTCAGGTTTAACGATATTGAAATGAAATGAATTATGTAAATACATGATCAGTTATACAATGGCATTATAATAGTAGAGCACCCCGAATTCACCAACTGAAATAGAAAATATGACGAGAAACTATGCTATATAATAGAATAATTGCAATATTTTTTTAAACAGAGCCTTTTTTTCAGTATAGATTTTGAATAATATAACAACCGGAACGTAAAACGATGAGAACGAAAGTGACCCAATCATTTCACTTTTCTTAACAAGAACACTCGCCATTGTTAATAAGAAGATAAAGGAGTGAAATAATAATAATGTAACTGAATTATTTAGAATAGATAAAAAAAAAAATGTTAAAAGAAATGAGTTGTGATTAGTGGTGATGGTATTGTGAGCAGCCGTCCATATCCAATCCTCCAACTGATTGCTCCTTTCACAAGAAAATAATATCTTTTAGAGATTTGTGTATTTTCTTCGTTGTTACTAGCAGCTTAGTTGGTTCACTTTGGTTCTCAGGTCTAAGAAATTCTAGTTGCACTCGCAGATAGCATAGTTGTGAAAGATTTTTCTAATTCGCACACATGCAAATGGAGTATTTCTCTGATTAGCAATGCACTCTCAGATTTCGATCTTGACTTTGTGCACAAAGTAAAGAACTCTTTACTGCGAGCTTACATCGCCGCGCGTCAAAATTTTTACGAAAACAAGTTTATTAATATGAATGTCCTGGAAAAGCAATATATATTACATCAAGTTGTTTGATTACAACTTTAAATGTTTATTCTGTATCCATAAAAAGAATTTTTATTTCTTTAAATTTAATTTATTTTAAATCAC
>NW_027109386.1:994637-1009750 GCF_000696795.3 Halyomorpha halys
AACAACTAGTAATTTTAGCAATACTTTTATTTCATTACCAGTAATATTAAGTTTTTTTTATTATTTTAAATCAATTTGTCTACTTCAAAGAATAATGATATCTAAAAATTGACAGGAAATAATAAAAATAATTAATATTGCTGAAAATAATTAAAAATTACTAGAAAGTTTCTTTATACCGCTCAAAGCACGACTTTTACAATAATAAACTTGTTTTTTTCCGTAAATACATTTTTTTAAAGGATAATTTGATTTTTAATACCAATTTTATAAATAAGAAATAAATTTTTGTGATTCGAAATTAATTCGGCTATAAACACAAAGACTTTGAGGAAACAGAATTTTACAGCTCGTTTTGTAACAGTATAATTGAATAACGAAAATGCATTTTTTATTTATGATAGGGGATAGAAAATGAAATTATCATTAAAAAAAAATGTATTCACGGAAATAAAGTGTATTGTCATAAAAGACGTGCACTATAAGTATAAAATTATTGCTAGGAATTTTAACAACAATATTTTTTTTTTTTCATTTTAAATTTATTCGTCTACTTCAAAAAATATTGATATTTAAAAATTGATATAAAATAATAAAAATACATTTCTGAAAATAATTGAAAATTATGTTAAAATGACTAGAAAGTTACTTTGTACCTGTAACGACTTTTTTTATAATAAACTTTTTTTTCTATAATTACATTTTTATTTTAAGGATAATTTCATTAGTACTGGAGGATAAACTTTATAAATAAGAAGCATATTTTGTGATTGTAATTATTTTTGCTAAAAACACTAAGAATTAGAGGAAACAGAATTTTACAGCTTGTTTTGCAACAGGATAATTGTTATGATGAAAACTAACGAAACTAACGAAACTAACAAACTAATTAAACTAACTAAACTAACAAAACTAACAAAACTAACGAAAAGACACTTAATATTTATAATATGGGGTACAGCTAATGAATTTCTTCTTCTAAAAAAATGCATTCCCGAAAATGAAATTTATTATTATAAATAAATAACTTACTACGAATTTCAGCAATAACTTTTATTTCAATACCCCCAAGATTTAGTATCTTTACTCTTTTATGTCAATTTGTAAATTTCATCATTTTTGTGAAATAGCCAAATAGATTTAAAATATTATAAAAATGGGATCTTTAACTTATCTAATATCCGAATGTGCTATGTTAAAAATAGGATGAATTATCCAACAATACATCGTCATGCATATAAGTTAGAAAAAAATAAATTTGTATTTTTATTAATATATACCATCTCAGTCAAAAAGATATGAATTCAGTCGATAAACAATAGCCAGTTAAATTTGTATATTTTGTTATATTCGTCATGGACTAACCAAGGTGAAAGAAACATACATTTCATTGTTTTAATTCGCCACCCACCATTGCTTTAGGTCCTGCTCTCTTCTTCATTTGTGTTACGGCCCTAAAGATGAATCATAACGTGGGTAGAAACTTTGCAAGACAACACAAATAAAAGGAGCATGATGATTTGAATGTTTTATTCAACTAAACTGATCCTGCAAAGATAATATTCCGAATTTAAAATCAACAGTAATTTTTTTATATTTACCACTTATTGAATAAGATAGCTTTATATTTTTAGTAAAATAATTTTAAATTAAATTTTGGCACGAAGATAATGTATCCATTAAATGTTCCTATATATATGCACCTCTGAACCTTCACGGGTTGTAGCAGTACATTTTTTTTTTAATTATTAAATATTTAATTATCATATCACACATACACATCAGTATTTGTTTTCTGCGATGCATCTCCCTGATCGCCGTAAATAGGGGTCCATTTCTCATACCTACTTTTACGACAGGTTTTAGCTTTTTTCTTCCAAATATAAACACTCCTTTTTATTGTTCATATATTAATAATTCCTTTAACTTACATCTAAAACTTCCACAATAAACACTCATCCATCATTTCTCTTATATCCCTTCTGGAACAGCATTTGAATTCAATAAAATCATTAAGTAATTGCTCAATTTCCTTTTGAATTTTTATTTTCTTCTACTCCACAACGGTCTTCTTTTTCAAATATTTTGTACATTATATTTTAACTAAATTTTTATTTTTATTTACTTATTTCTGGGGAGAAATATTAGTTATTCAATGATTATAAAAATCTTTATTGTTTCTTTTCATATTCAAATTAATAGATTTATTTATTTTTGTATGATTATGAAAGAACAAGTTGGTCTATTATACATATGCCCAAATCAAAATAAATAAAATGTCTTCATAATATTTTTATTATATAGGAATCCACTCCTCGGCAATTTTTTTTTTCCTAGCTCCTCTCAGTAAGAAGATGGCAACGACAGCTCCTACCACCAGATCCTGAATGAGACACTATGAGGTTAAGAACCTCTACTAGATGTGGTAATGCGGGGGAACAGCCTGTTCCCATGAGATCCCTTCCAAGAGGCTTTTTTGTCAGCTCTCTGTAATTTTCGTTTCTTCTCGGAGTTCACTATCGTTACAGCTTCCACTCTTTGAATTGTGTCTTCACCGGATCTTCATGTTCCCCTTGAACTTGAATCGCAGATCGAAATGTATTGCAGTAGAAAGGTAGGAAAAATAGAAGGAAAAAGAATAGTAGTAGTTCTAGGAATATTCTATTATATAATTTTAATACAGAAAGTGAATACTAGTTAATGTGAGTGTATAATAAATAATAACTTCAAAACATAAAATAATTTATTTATTACTTTTTCAAAGAGATTATGAATATTATAAAAAATAATTTCTTTGACTGCGTGGAAGGAGGAAGATTTTTAAAGCGATGAAAAAAAGATTTCATGGTGATGTTTGTCTAAGCATACTGACTGACCGGAACATTCCTAATATCATTATATCTATACCAGAATATATAAGCTGATTTCATAACAACAGTTAACATTAAAAAATATATGTAAATAAAATAAAATTAAGAGAGAAAAAAAAAAAGAAAGAAAAAGATAGGAAAGTTCGTTTTTAGTAATTTCATATTACCTACTGTTTTTACTTATATTGCATAAACTTTGTACCGGTCCATTGATATATCACTTCACTCATTTGCCTACTGGGGTGAACAACGACAAAATAAGGTGAGATTATTGCGGTTAGTTATGATTAAAAAGTAGCTACAGTAAAATCCATCAAAACTAACCTACAAATTTTATTAACCTAAAAGAAATCAAATATTCGGCCAATAAAGTTTTATTTTAACCATAAAAAAGTAATAATAATTGATATTTACCCAACAAATGATGTGTATATAAAAAATCGAATACAGCATACGTATATTGACTATAACCACCACCATTTTGATGACAGCGAATTTTTTGGTTCCTAACCTAATAGTGAGAGTAAAATATTTTTACACAATACTATTTGTATAATTCTTTACTAGAACATTTTTTTTTCATAAATTTAGTTACATATCTAAGTACTTTTTACTTTTTTATGGAATCTATTATAAGGGAAAGTATTGCAATTGTGAAAGATTTCGAATACAAGTTTTCAGCGAAAATACATGTTTTGAGATTCTCTGTATCAAAAAAGCCTAGACTCGCAAAATGGTATGTATGTGTGTGTGTATGATTAGCCTAGCTCAAAAATTAATAGTCATTTAAAACTGAAATTACATATTTAAGCTAGGTATATAGTCTGGAAAGTGGCAGAAAGTTTTTCGATAAAATCCACTTACAGGAAGTGGCACTTTATTTAATCGATGTTTCATATTTTTTCGATTTTATCAAAAACGACTCTATTTTGATTAAAATCAATATTCTAGTCTAAAATTAAATGTTTTTTAATATCAATTAGGTCTTATCCTCATTGAAATAGTCACACAGGACTTAAGCAACCAATTCGTAAGAAATCTTCATTCAAAGTACCTTTTATTTTTTTTATATTTAAAAAATAACCATTTCAGATTGTGATTAATAATAAACAACCGACAAATACAAAATATAAAAGAATTTTATGAACAACTAAAGATTAAAAAAGTAAAAATACAGATTTGAACATGAAAAGCCGAAACGACCCGATCTTTCCCAAATGCATTTCGGCTTCTATTTTTTTTTTTTTTTAGACTATTTTAATCTTGGCAGAAACAAAATTTATATTTCTTATTCTCACCTCGAGAAACCCATAATTAGGAATTTTATAGCTACAGAATAATACAAGTTTTTTGTTCATAATTTTCGTCTTTTTTTTTTCGAAGATCATAAAAATAGTAAAAGTTTCAACATGGGCCCAACAATCTACAAAAAACTTGAAGACGTTTCTGGAGTGGTAAAAGAAAGGTGTATGATAGAAACAGATTTTTTAAATGGAGTGTTCAGATTTTATTTAGTTTATACAATTAAAATTAATTAAAAGAGAAACTAAAAGAAGAGAAGAACCTTGGTTCATAAGAAATAGCCAATTGCATCGGGAATTACAAATGGAGTCGATACAGGATTACATCAAAAACGGTTCATGAAGTTCCACTTCCATTTACCGATAGTCCAAGGAACAGTGACCTACAAACTTGGGAAACTCAACCTCAACTCGAAGACTGAAGCCCAGGCTGCTGCAGGACATTCTGTTATAAATTCTATATTTATTAATTTTATAATTCACATTGTCTCTATTTTATTTATTATTATATTTTTTTATCTCTCTCGTCTTTTTTATTTTTTACCATTCAAGGGCAATTGTTTGTTTTGTTTGATCTACGAATGTCGTTATTTTTGTAATTAATTTTAATTTTTTTTTTAAGATACATTATTATCTTATTTTCTTATAATTATAACGTTGTACATAGTTAGGGGTGTATCTTTTTGTAAGAGACTGTACCCCTCCTCCATAATCACCTGTTTGAAAAAAAAAATGTAACAGTTATATCAACTATGTAAGGCCCACCAGGCTGATCTGGAATTAAATAAATAAAAAATAAAAGAAGAGAGATAAATTAAGTAGAAGTAAATCTAGAAATACTAATTTTTAATTTATTTTATATTAACATTAGATTCATCTAAATGAAAAACCATATTTAGTTATAGCAACGAATGATATGAATCATAAAATTTAATCACTTTGTAGGACATTAATATTTTTATATTTATAACAGAATTTCTTTTGTTCACTTATATTCTTAAAGGGGATTTTTTGGCGTATTTTTTTATTTCAGAGTAGCTAGAAGAAACTATAATTCAATAAACCTCTGGACAAGCTAAGTACAGAATACAATAAATCGTCATTTTGAGTCTTAATTCTTGTTCTCTTTCAATAACAAAGTACCTTGGTAGGTACATTTTCTCTTCCTTTGAATGTTACTGGACCAATAAATTCCAGTACATCTTATCGCATTATATTTTTAAAGTTTAAAAATTACACCAGATTCAACATGCCATAAAGAATTCGTTGAAAATATCTATTTTTATTTTTTTTTTTCTTAAGATTTGGTACATGTAAAGAGAACTAAAAGATGACAAGATAAGCTTTGATCTCTTAAATATTTAGAAAAATGTGGGATATTTCCCATTCCCCACCTGTAGTGTTGTATAAAGAATTGAATTAAAATAATATTTAAAAAACAGGTATTTGATCCTAAGGTCTTTCTAATGAAACAGTATCTCTTAGAATTTTACCGTATGGGAAATATATTATTTAAAATAAATTTTTTAGGATCATTGTATTTAAATGAGAAATTCATCTATTCCACCATCAATTAAAATTTATTTTTGAAGATAAAGTTCAATTAAATTTAAAAACCTGCATACAAATTAATGTAAATTATATCATTTATACATGATATTTTGGTTAATTTTTTTTTTACTATTTATTATAGTCCCAAATAATGAATAAATTGTGTGATTAATCATTAAATAGAAAAAATAATTCATATTTATTACTCTATTATTTATTATATTAATGAGATGTGAGATGTATAAGGTAATTAGTTCAAGGATGACTCTACACACTGGAACGAGGAGACAGTACGCTACCATTTATCCACAACGAAGGCTGTTGAGGTTCGAAAGTGAAAATGCGACGGTTCCTAGTTCGCTTTCCACAGCTTTCCCTCCAGAGGATCATCTCCAGACAGGGGATCATCCGGACTGGAAGTCTTCCGATGTTCCGGAAGCGTTTAAGCTTCATATTGATGTCCGGTCTAGTGCTTTGGAAGTAAGTTCTTAAGGTTCCGGCAGGTGATTACGTAGCTTTGGGTTTAGACAAATCTTAAGTTGCGAATCCCCACAAAATATTTTTGAAGAAAATCATTAAAGAATTATACCCTAAGAGTTAGTAACTTTTTAGCAGATTTGAACTTCTATTTTCTAAATATTTGATCCAATAATCCAATATAGGAGTCAGGAAAGTCTGAAATTTATAACTTAATCTATCACAATCAGCAGATGAGATCTAGCCGAAAAAAAGTTGATTATTTTAGTTTTGACGCAAGTCCCATTGAATTTATTTCCGATGAAGATAATTAAGCCCGTTATTTTTCAGCCTCTGCCTCTTTTTTGTAGCCTTTTTTCAGCAATCCCGTGAATTTTTTAGCTGTGAATAGATTCAATGGATTTTAAATCGTTTAGACTAATTTTCTTTTCTTTTTTTTTCTTAATACCTTTATTGAAATTTACAACTGTATATTATATAATGCATTCATGTAGAGAAACTACCCATTGATAGCACTATAATAGTCTAATTTTCGAAATAAAAATTCACAATGGAAAGACTAAATTTTTATTGTAATACTGTGTTGGTACTGATATAATATGATATAATATATTATCTGAATAATATATTCCGCAGTATTACAATATAATATAGCTTACTTATATATATTCTAAGCATATATAAGTTGAAATAGCTATTACTAGTGCTGAAGAACTAAATAATAAAACCGACTACTGAATCTTACATCGGCTTAAGGTCCCCACCGAAAATTCGTAGCCCACCTAAAAAATTCCCTTATGTATGGCCTAGCTATAAGGTCTCGATGAGTTCAAGCTAGGGTTAAAATAATTTTAAGGATAGCTCAATCTTAACTCTAAAATTGAAGTGATATTTTCCATTGAGGCAGGGTAATTACTTAGTACGTAAACTGTTACTTGAACAAAGTTTGTAAAAAGTAAATTACTATTATTAAGTATGCAGCATTACCAATTAGGTGTGTGGAATAGACTTTCTTGATAAAGGGCTGTCTGTAGCTGAGGGAAAGTGTAGGTTTTTGCAACCAAAAACCACAATGTTTAGAAGTGGGTGATACCCTGAAGATAAATTTTCGTATGTCAGAAATGACCAGAAAGGGGGTCATATATATATATACTTTCTTGATAATATTATATGTTCGAACGAATTAAAAGAAGAAGGGAACATATCTGCTGCGAGAGTTCTCACAGAGGTAAAGTATGTCTACTAAGAGAATGGGGCATTAAAAGTTTTGGAAAATACATTTCTGAAAGTAAAACCGACAATTTTATCTATTTTCTAGAAAGTTAAAAAATTATACAATAATTAAATTTCAGTTTTATTGTCTAACTTCGATATAAAAATGAGGTAAAACTCATCACTCAGTATTAATAAGAAACTATCAAAATTTGATAGCAATTATGGACATGTACAAAAAGACCTCTTTAAAGTGCGAATCTGCAACAAAAGAAGAAATTTTACAACATGAAACTATCATAAAAGGAAATAAGGGTATATGAAAAAAAAACATGTTAATAAGTGCATATAGGTAATCTGAATTTAATTTAAATTCTAAAAAAAATTAAGCAGTGAAAGATATTTTTATCCTTTACAATACAATTCGTAGAGATACATTCTACAAGTACTAAAACCGAATGTTTGCAGTTTATGGACCAGCTTTAAAGGTTATGGATTGTATTTTATTTTTTTAACAATAAGTATGAACATAATTTATTTATGTAAGTAATATTTAAAATCAGTATCGGAAGTCTTTAAACACACTTTAATAAGTAGAAATTTTTAAATATTTAAGTTGGAGGAAAAGTATTTTTCCTAGATCGACAGGAGTTTTTACGTATTTCTACATTATTGGGAAAGTTATGTGTTATCAGTTGTCATCCAACTCTTATTATGTCCAGTTACGCTATGTGACATATCTAAGGAAAAAAATTAGAAATGAAATGCATCTTTTATTGTGCTGAGTATTTTAGAGGGTATAAAACGGTGAAAGTATTCTTTCCTTTGTATTCTCGTATTTTTCTAAGGCACATGACAGGATAAAAATGGTAATTATAAATGGCCAGAGTAATAAAGTTGATTAATGGCAGGTACTTACTATCAAAGTCCTAAGTCTAAATGGAATTAGGCTAAATCTATTGATGATATCTAAAAACAAAATCAGACGCACTACGATCTAGTAGTTTTATTAATCTTTTATTAGCTAATTATCAATAATTATACAACTTTCTAATACGAGTATTTATTTAAGTAGTACAGAGTAGTTTCATTCGTTCGCTTTTATTCTTTTAATACGGTATTTCGGAAATTGTCCTATATTTCTTATTAGATAAGGAGAATATCCCTGATTATTTATTTTATAGCCTCAAACAACGCATTAAAACCTAATTTGCTTTTGCCGTGTAAAGATGCAACCCTCCATTACTGACGTCATTTCGACATAAACCTACACTAGGCTCATCTATTCAGTGCACGTGTTATTTTAATTTATTTGTTTGTTTTTTTTTATTTAAGTAATTCTCTATTATGAGTTATATTCATTATTTATCGTTTTTAGGCAGTACCTTATTGCAAAAAGACTTCGCAGACGTTGTTTATCCAAGTGCCAAAAGATGTCAAAACCAGAAACATTCTAATCTAAAGCTAAAAGGAATCCAATCTAAATACTATTATCGAATTTAAATAATATATTATATTTTTGTGAAGATCACTTCGATCTAATTATAATGCAAGATACAAATTTTAAGTCAATTAGAGGTCTAAAAACTGCTTAAAGTAACTAAAAACATAATGATTTTATCTTCCAATTGTAAAATATCGAAAATAAAATGGATAATTATGTTCAACACAAAATAATGGGTTTAGTGAAAAAAATAACAATAAAACCCGACTGCAGAACAGAAATCTGGGTTTGTTGCAAACAAATGTCGCAAACATTAATTAATTAAACATTGTTTTCTTAAATGAATACTAGGTAGTGTAACCAGAGTAATGGCTGACAATAAAAAAAATAAATTTTTATGTATATGGTAAAAATATATTTTCATTTTTTTTTTCTAGCTTTGGTGAATATTTATCTTTCAAACCAGCATTATTAGTAGAATAAAGAAGAATTAAAACTACGAGAAAATGTATAGTCATCAGATTACGCGTTTCAATGGCATTTAATCCTTCGTAAAATATTAACAAAACAAAATACAGATCTTGGAAGCGAAGTCCAAAAAGGTTCTGTCTATATGGATAATGGTCAGATTATTATTATTATTTTAAGAGAATTTAATTACAATTCAAATGAAAAGATAATTTGCCCCACCAAATGTATACTTTTTACGAGTCATGTTCAAATAATATAACTGTTACTTTAGAGAAGTTAAGAATACTAAGCAATTTCTTACTTTGCCTTTAAGTATAATTAATGATTACACATTACATATAGTAAAAGAAGACAGATATTTCTGTGAGCTCTTTCATTGAAGATTCGCCAAAATAAAATACGTTTCAAGTTTGATCTCAGATGCACAAAAAAATTAGTAGAAGACAAAACGTATCGCCTGTAAAAATCTATTAAATATAATAGTGACCATACCTCAAGGTTATCAATGCTCCTAGTGCTAGATTTCAAGATACAACTAGATAAAATCATGCGGTTGGAACATCTGTCTGATTTTATCTACAGCCATTAGAATGAGTAAATTGTATAAATTATACTTAATCATGCAATTTTACGTGAATGCTTAATTAAATTATTTTATCGTACATAATGTATGTTTTTACAATATCTATGATAAATTATTAAAATGTTCACGCGTATTATTGTTCAGAACAAAACGTAATAATTATAATAATAATTTTCCTTTTTCTTTTTTATTTAACCTGCACGTCCGTATATTCGACTTTTATTATACCCACCACACCACTAATCCCCTCTAAAGTAAGATACCTTCTTTATGTAAAAATCTTAATTTTAAGATACAAAATAATCAGGTTATTATTCAGATACAATCTTGGCCTTTCTTCGATCATTATTTTTAATGTAATATCGAATTGAAAAAATTTCTATCAATTTTCTATTGAACAATTGTTTTATGATAGTTGACCTCTTAGTGTCAATTTCGTCATTTGAAATTGTACAAACTGTTGTAGGGGTTGTCAATCTTTTTCAATGATACAAAGTGATTGACTGAAACATTTAGGAAATTAGATTTCTATTTAAATACATGATGTATTGTTTTAAAATGAAAAAAAAAATAGCCAAAATATAATTTCAATTAGCTCTTTTATCTTTTCTATTTTTTATAAAAACAAATATTAATTTTATAAATAAAATTATTTGAATCTATAAAATTATTTCTAAACGTCCTACGTTTCAGCCAACCAGGCCATCCACATGAAAATATTAAATTTGTCACATTTCCATTAAATATTAAAACTTTTAATTACAGATTAACTTATCACATTTTTATAACAGTGATACTTTGAGATGATTCGATTCCAGTTTTTCACTCTTAAGCGGGCTAAGTATTTAACGTTTTATCTTTCCATAAACATATAAACAGTTTTTATTTATAAGTAGTTATTAGTACTAATCATTAAATGAGACTAAAATTATTATATAAGTTGAGTATAGCAACTTCTATTACTTAAAAATAAAAAATAAAAAAAAAGTATATAACCTACCCTGAGTTCCGATAAAAAAGGCCCTGGACTCAAGAGTGAGAGGCATAGAATTTCACCAAGAATATCTGTCTATATGTATACACACACATATATAGTGTTAAACCATTTAAAATAATTTTTTTTAAAAAATTATAATTCAAAGATATCACTTTTACATTCAAATTTATCTCTTAAAGGATCATTTGATTCTTTTTTTTTAAGAAATCACCCTATTTCCTACAGATATTGAACAAATCAAACAAGAAAATTGTGTAGTTTAAAAATAAGCACTAACCGTACTAAAATTCACATCAGTTTATTATTATAATAATCTCTTGGTCCTTAACATTTATATATTAGAAATAGTTTATATAATTTATATAGGATATAGAATATATATATATATAGAGCCACTTCACACTTCATAAGCTCCTCTATAAATCTTAGAGATGTGTGGTATAAGGCTATATGGAGTTATCCTTGAGAAAAGTGGGTAAAATGGAAGAAAGACTAGGCTCTTGTGTGCGCTAACAAGAAAGAAGCGGTAATCCAGCTCTCAAGATCTAGTGCACTTTCCACAGCCACCACATGGGATACCATAGCGAGGAAAGTCATGTCGAAAGTTATAGATCCTTAGTTATAGTATCTTCGGAGTAAATTATTATTTTATTTTATTTGAAAACACGGGGGCACCCCAACCTCTATTTAATGAATTATGCAACTGTTCATTTAATTGTGCTGGAATTATATTAATGTAATGTACATTTATAATTTTTTTTCGAAATAGTGTAATAAATATAAATATTTATTAATAAATATTTATATATTGTTCTTCCACATTCTCTTTGCTAACTGTTCAGAGTATAAATTTTAAATTCTCTGGGAAAGTAAAATAAAAAAATACTTGTTTTTTTTTCTACCCTCCTATGGAATAAAATATTGATTATCAAGTACAAATATAAAAATATATACAATAAGTGCTCAACCCTTCTTTTACCCTGAGGTATTTTAAGGTGAGTTCGTGTATGTCCACAGTGTTAGGAAAGTCGCAGGCAATATGCTTTTCAGTTATATGTTGAGGGGGAATGATACTACTCGGTGATCATTAATACTCTTTTATATAATAGAGATAGTTCTCAATATGGTGAGAGAGTAAAACAAAATATTATACAGTGATTAATATAAACTTTTTTCTAAAATAAGAAGAAAAAAAAATCAAAATTAATCAATAATTAATTGTTCATAGTAGATCACAGTTCAGCATAGGCAGTAAGCGAAAGCTTTTAAAAAATCTTAATTAAAATTAAGAAATAAATTTCGTAGCTAAAAAAAAATTAACCAAAATACCGAGAAAAAAAATTACTAAGTTGATTAAGAAACTGAGAAATATTATAAATTTCATGTAAATCCCAGATCATGTAGATATTAAGTGTAATATTTTCGTTGATACTGTCGCTAAAGAAGCTTGCATACTCTTTCTATTACACTGACTCTCTATTTATTTGTCTGCAATATTCTTTATAGGAGAGCCAACAAAAAGTGTATTAAACTATAACTGGCCCTAAATAGTCAAATAGAAAAACAAAAATAATTAGAGATTCGGCAAAGCTACGTAACATTGTAGATAAGAGACGTTACGATAAAAAGGTCAAGAATAGGGACTCGAAACTTAAGCACAATCGCCTAATGGGAAGAAAATCCACACTATAATTATACATATCTAACTATTACCAGAAAAAAACTAATTATTCAATAAAGAATATGGTATGAAGATTTACTAGCAAAGAACATCCAATTTAACCATCAAATTGTGCAATATTTAACAGTTTTTGTAATTTTTAACCAGCTGTAAATTATTAAATAATACTGCATCTAATCTAGTAGCTGTACAAAATAGCAAATTTTTAAATAAATTATTAGTTTTTCCAAAAAATATAGAATAATTATTTGATTACTTTGAAGTAATTTAAAATAAATTTGCATAAATCCTAATAGCACATGGTGCATTTGAATAAATGGGAACAATTGCATGTAACTAAATGTTGATAGTGATTGAATTACTTGAAGGACACACCAAGAAAAAAAGTTATAACGAAAATAATAATGCATAAAAGAAAAAAAAAATTGGTTTGGGCTTAAACGGGATAGTTTGATTATTTAGTGCTAAGTAAAAAACATTAATTAATTAACAATAAATAAAAGTAAATAAACAAATATAAGCTTAATTCTAGACACTTGTTTCTTTTACTTAACTTATATTTTCTTTACGAAGGTTGTTTATTTATTTCACTATGATTTAGATTACCTGTTTACTTTTTTCCCTTTTTTATCATTATTATTTTTCTTCGCTATATGTTTGAGGGGTTCAATAGACAGTTGAAAACGAAAAAATAATTATTTAGTTTCGTACCAGAAATTTAGATAGATGAAAACATCTATTTTGTGACTTATAAACTTTGGTTCAACAACGAAACATGCTACATCATCTAAATACTTTTTTTTACCGAAAATACTATCCTACTACATAAAATAATATCCAGAAAAAACTAATTATTCAATAAAGAATATCGTGTGAAAATTTACTTGCAAAGAGCATCAAAAAACCACCAAATTGTTCAATATTTAACAGTTTTTGTAATTTTTAAGCAGCTGTAAATTCTTAAATAATACTGCATCTAATCTAGAATTGCCGCACAAAACAGCAAATTTTAAATAAATTAATAGTTTTCCCCAAAAAACATAAAATATTTGTCTGATTACTTTGAAGTAATTTAAAAAAAATTTTCATAAATCCTAATAATTGAATAAATGGGAACGATTGCTTGTAATTAAATTTTGATAGTGAATGAATTACTTGAAGGACACACCAAGAAAAAAGTGATAACGAAAATACTAATGCATATATGAAAAATAAAAGAATTTTCTTTAAAGATAATAAAATTCATTGTAAGATCTGGCAAGTAACATGTCCACAAAGTAACACCATTTTATATTTTACCAATTAAAAAATTAAGTAACATAATATTTTTAACCTAATCGTCTTTAATATATGTTTCTGCTAACAAGGTTGAGTCCAGTCTAGGTTCAGTTAGTCGCTTGTCTACATAAACCAAGATCGGTTCTGTACGATAAGTGAATAGGTATGAAACGGGAATAAGAAATCTTGTTGAGAGTATATTCACGCGTACGTACTGCATGAATGATAATGAAGATATGAGAACTGCCTTAGAGGCCGCCAAAGCTAACAGTAAAGGGATTACAGCTGAGGTTATCATGGGAAAGGCGATCATGTTCTCGCTTACGTGTTTAACATAGGTATTATCATTGGGGAAGGCTCGGTCAATTTATAATTCTGTTGTTTCTAAAAAAAAATGGATGACTCGCATAGAAACACTTAACGGGAAACATAATTTTTACGAAAGTGATAGAAATATCTTTGACTCAATACAAAATAAAAATAAATAAATACAAATTATGGCTGCATTCACAGTGTTGAGTTTTGTATAATAAAACAACTAAAAAAAAAAAAGGTTCAAAATTAAATTTTTGAGATGTTGTACTGAATCGTTTATCTTGTGAGGCAACAAACGTCGAAAAAAATTCCGATTAATTCGCAAAAAAAACAAAAAACAATCTGAATACTTTGAAATTCTGAGAGTCACAGTTTAATCTATGAAATAATTCTTGAAATTGTAATGCCAATTCGTTTTAACTATAGAGAATTAATTTAGCGATCTTTATAAAAAATAATTTTAGGCTTATTAGCGTTGGTAAATAAACTCAATCAACATCATAATTATGAAAATCTTATCATAAATTTCAAGATCTTTTGCAGATGACAATATATGATTCATTTATTTTTAAAAAAACATGATGAATCTTGAGTTCAGTACTTTGTAAGGAATTACTGATTCTATATCAGCGTTTGTACAAGATTGTGTTTGGGTCATAATCACTCTCAACCGTCAGGTTTTTCCTGGGCAGGGTGCACCCGAGGAGAGTCTCCCGATCAACGGTTAATATAACAGAATAAATAATTATCCATCACAGCCACAATTGAACCCGAGCCCGTGATACAGGAGTGCCTTACTGAACTAACCCGCTGAGTGATAAGTTGTACACATAAGTATGGGGTTGATATATTTTTCGATCTCATATCGTAAGCAACACAAAGCAAGTCTTATAAATGGTAGAATATCGAATATAATAATTTTATTTATATAAA
>NW_027109386.1:1010175-1022276 GCF_000696795.3 Halyomorpha halys
TATATTTTTCATTACTACGATTAATTTCCTTCAGGTTGATGAAAACACCTATTTTGTGGCTTAAAAAGTTTGACTTCAATGACTTCAACAACAAAACATAAGCTACAACATCTAAATATTATATATTTTTTTTTTACCAAAAATACTATCCTACTACTTAAAATAATATCCGGAAAAAATTGAGAAATTCGATCCAAAAATATTTGTCCACAAAACTTAGAATTTGAATTTTTTAGGGCATTTTCAAGTTTTCTAGAATTTTAAAAATGGAAAACTATGTCCATTTAGAACAAAAACATTTAATTAAAAAATATTAGCTTATTTTTTTCCTCATTTCTGTAATTTTAAAACATTTTATTCTTCTTAATCCTTATTAATTTTCATTCATAAGTGCAGGCAATTCACAGCAATTGCGATGCTTTTTTGAAAATTAAAGATTCTAAAAAAATCAAAAATTAAATTATATTTAGAGAAGTTAGAATTATACAAAATTATATTCGGTAATATGTCTCATTGTCTTGAGAATAAAAAGTCATATGTTAAACTTATTTTGGTTTAGTTTTTATTTTAACTTATTTATTTTAATAATTAATTCAAAACACTATCCAATTATAGTCTCAAAACTTTTATTTCCTTTACACGTCCAACGTTTCGGCCAATTCGGCCATCTTCAGGGACAATCTCAATTCACTATGAAAACATATAATTTAACCACTCTAAAAACTTCATACTGGCTATTCTGCCCAGGTCAAAACATTTGTATCTAATAAATCAATTATCCATTAAAAAACACAGTCAAATTATTTCTCTTCAAAACTATTAATACACTTTTATCACAACCTTGATTTACCTATTTATTTTATTTCTTTATACAAATTTCAAATAAAGTTATTAAAAGTTAGATAATTTAATATTCAGTATCTTTAATGATAAAATGTTTAGAATATAAAATAAGCAATGTTATAGTTAAAAGCACAGATTTATTATTATTTTTTTCTGTACAGATGAGTAAATTAAGGTTTATTTTGAGCATTACATATGAAAATTTATGGAGGTATATATCAGAAATATTTGTTATTCTTTTTTATTAGAAAATGTATTGCTGTTTTTAAAAATACCAGTTAAAATAAAATGAATATGTAAATCTGTATAATTGAGTATTATACGAAACCTTCTATTAATCGTGTATATACTATATTGTTTTAATAATGTAATCGAAATATATATTGTTAAATTCATATAACATAATAAATCATTTTTTATTTCATTTGTCCAAATGATATTTTTTGGTATTCGTACTTGCCTTGTATCAATTGCCTGCAGTTCCTTAAAACATAATATTTATAAAATAAAAAGTATCCGTCTATTTCGGCAATAGACATATTCAAGAATAAATACTACACGTATAATTTATCTAGTATGCTTAATTATGTACAATGGTCAAGTTACATATAAATATAAAATATGAATCGGAGGTGGCATAAAGTAGATAAATAAATCAATGTACAAAGAATATAACTGAAATAGAATGAAATTAAATAAGTTGAATCAAATATTGTTACCGTTCATTTACAATTTTTGTTTTAATATTGTACAATCATTTTATAAGTTGGCTTATATTGTAAAAATTTTAAGTTAAAAAAATATGTATATATTTTTTGGTAAATAAATAATAAATCAGGCGTAGAGATCCATAACCGAGGAAGCAATATTTTCAACAAAGCTTTTAAATTACTATAAAGACCCAGAAAGCCTAACTGAATTTGATGTGACCGTTGTTATAATAGAAATTCTTTCTCGTAAATATAACAATGATAATAATATTTTTTATTTATTCTATGACAAGCTCCTTTATAAAAATATAACAGGCATTGAGAATGGGCTTAAATTTAAAAAACAGGGAAATAACAAAACGTCATAGAATATCTCAATTAAAAATATTAATAATTAATTGTAAAAAATGAGACAAAATAATCAACAACAAGAAAAAAAACTATAATGTTCATATAAAAAAAAAAATGTTTCAATGAATGTTATAAACATTCAATAATAGTTGGTATTAAAATTTAAAAATAATAACAATTAGAAAGGAAACTACTATAGTAAAATGTTCCAATCCTCAATTATATTCTAAATTTTCTACCTTGTTTAAATCTAATAAATATATATAGAATTTTATTTTAAAAATCAATATATAATCAATTTTTTAAATTTAGTTTAGTTTAGTTTATAGTAATAATTATTAAAGATTATATCATTTAAGTATGAAGAAAATTTTATTATTATGCTAGCATCCTGAATCATGACCTATCTGAAAATTAGTTGCGTTTTATATGAAGATGTCATGATCTTAGATATACCTTGATATTGTTCGCATCTAAATTAAAAATAAAGTAACCGATGAGTAGATAATTTCAATAGATTTACCTTGAGGAGTCGATATAGTCCGTAAGATGCGGATAGAGAGAGAAGAGACGCGAAGACACTCTCAGGTGGAAGCCACAAACGGGACTGGCCCAGAGAGCCACAGCACCCCGCCACTGCCTCACCTAGCGTACTCTACCACCACTGCCAGCTCTTTCTGTGATGACAGTATATCCTCAACTTATCAATAAATAAGACAAAAATATATCTATGTATGAGCTGAACCAAATCCGTAGGAAGATAATTTGATGGATGAAGCATTAAAAAGTTTGGGATCCCCCCAGAAAAATAACATTTCAACAGAGTGGCTAAGTTTAACATTTTTAGAAATATTTATTTAAATATTTCTATACGGGATTTTTTAACCTATTCTGTTTTCTAAAATTTTGAAGTCGAAATATTTTAAGACCTGAGGCTTACCTTCAGGGTAGAGATGAGCCATTAAATACCAGAAAAAATTATGGATACAAGAATTTATACTTTCAATATTTTAATAAGAACACTATTGCTCAATGAATCAATTCCGAATAATAGTTTTAAACAGAGGCAACGCAAACAGCACTGTGGAGGTAGTGAAAAAAACATATTTTACACAAATACTCGCATTGTTCGAGAACTTTAGTAATTTTTTATATATTTCCAAACCCCATGGATGTGTAGGGTTTGATATTAGGAAGGGATATCGAGAAATGATAGACTCCAATTATTTTTATTGCATTAATAAAGGGGGCCCGATGATGACGGTCACATATCAGCCAAATGACGAGGCTCACCAATCATGTCAGTAAGTTAGTAGTCCTCAATCGAGTTTGAGACTTTATGTGCGTTTGCCACCTTTTTGGGCGTACGATTGGTGTTCGCGTCTGGAAGGGTGGGTTAGTGCAGTGCTGGAGGTAATAAATGTAGTCAGTCTTCGCTCATTGCAAAAAGAATGATTCATAAAACGTTTAAGAATCATAGACTGAAACTGTAGGGGTTTCTTCGCTGTTGTGGGTGCTATGGTAACCAACATAGGTACTCCGTAGTGGAGGGCCGGTCTCGGTATACTTTAATTTATTAGTAATTAATAAAAATTAGTGCTTTAGTACTGACTTTTATTTTTCTCCTAAGAGCCATAAATCTAAAGGGTTTGATATACTGGCAGAGTGGGTTGATAACTATAAGTATCTCATTTCAAATGCATTTTAAGAAGGGAATGAGGAAAGGGATTCGTCTGAAAATTGGAATATGGGTTGAGTCTGCTGTCTGATCGTGAGGCTCATTGTATTTCGTAATGTCTATACAACGCTAAGTGGCTATATGACGATTAGGAACTCGAACAATTCGAGTATTTGGGTAGAAAATTTCCTTTTTTCATAATCTTATCAGTGTTGTTAGGCATAGCTCAGTCTAGAGTTATCAATTGGAATTGATTCATTGAGCAATAGCGTTCCGAGTACGCCCCTGGTGTATCACATGGCCAACCTTTTGACTTCAAGTTTCCTGCCAGCTTACTCCCTCCATTATAATACTTCGTCCATTGAGTATTATAGAGGATATAAACGATGGAGAAAGATGTTACAAAAAAATCAAATAAACTAATTTATTCATAGAACAAAAAAAAAAACACATAAAATTAAAATATAAAGTATTCCTGATTTAAGAGAGCCATGAGTCAACCCCGTGGGCTCGGGAGCGCTTAAGGGTCCCTCTGAAAACTTTGGAGGTCGAGCGTGACTGTGACCAAATCACCTCCTAGTAAAACCGCTCGTCAAGTAACAGTTCTTCCTTTCTATACCCCTGACCTTGCGTAGGTTGTAGTGATACAAATTAATTCCTGGTCTAATTACGTTAATATTGTTACCTACAAATTACCTCTGGTATCAATATATTTTAATTGTTTGTATTACTTCGGTATAGAGTTACATTATAGGATTATCGGTGGCGTATTTCTTTGAAAGTACTTTTAAGAATACTCGCTTGAGACCATGGATTGTCGAATGCATTGAGCCACAAGCTTGGCATTCGTACGAGATGTGGCGCCGGTTCGGATGCAACCTGTGCAGGTTGACTTTTATCTCGTCATCGACCCTCACAACATATCTCGACTTTCCCCCTCTGGCCAGAATAGGTAAGTAACCTGCAGGATAAGTGAAAAATTATAAACACTACCTAATTAACTAAATATTAACTATAAGTATGTAATTAGTTCAAGGATAACATGAGCCAGGAATAACAATGACCTTAATTACAAAGAAATTTAAAATTAAAAAATATTATTATAAAAATTTTAGATTAGTACTTACTGTAATAAAATATAAACCAGTACTGTTGATACTAGCGTTAGCTACTTTTACAAGTACTCACTGAATAGACCGAATACCTCTTCTCAAAAGTACTCAAACTACAAAAAGGAATTGAGATCTGCCTATCTCTAGGTCAGGTTCATTTACAATCCGAGACTATACACCGCCACTTAGTCGGATTTTCCCTTCTATTCTTACTGACCTGTCATTTCAGAACCAGAAAAAGCACAAACCATTATTGATCCTGCATCATGCCTTATAATTGAGTGTAAGCAACCATCTAAGTACACTTCTCCAGGCAGCCACACAGTGATCCGAATCGTTCAATGTATCGTGTCATCGTAGTAATGTTATCAACCCGCCAGAGCCACACTAACTCGAGATTTCTTATGATAACGGGATTCTTATACAAATCCCTAATTCTTGTGATCGTTCAAATATTCCATACTCTATTATTATGCAAAGAACTTAAGAGTCCAAGTAATAATTACGTGTCTAGATAATATGGAAGTAAATGTAAAATAATCATAGTATTTTAAATTTTTCCAAAAAAAAAAAAAGTTTATTTATATTGCATTTTTCTGTTGTAGATTTTATAATAACTACAATATTTCAAACAAAACAAATAACTCACGTAACGAGAACAAAGATATAAAGAAATGTCGTCATATACACCTCGTTTAAATAAATTCATAATGCAAATTAAAAAAAAAAAAATTAAAACACTATTTTTGTGCTATGGGGCTCCCCTAAAACATCGAATTCCTCCCGAATCCAATCTTTACAATCCAAAATCCTTCGTGAAATCCTTAACGCTCCTTACTTTGTCGCAAACCAAATCATCCATCAGGACCTCAATGTCCCATATGTTGCCGATTTGGCCAGAACCAGACACCAATTCTTCCATGATAAACTTCCCAACCACCCAAACCAAATCGTTTCTAACCTGGCATCTCCTTCATTACCACATAATCCTCCTAGGCGTCTGAAAAGAAGATCTTCTCCTCTAGAAATATTTTAGGAGTTCTATCAATGGGTTGATTCTCGACATGTTTCTATCATGTCATTATATCACTTACAGCAAATTTACTCGATGTATATATATGTGTATACAGTTGTAAATAACGATAAATAAATTATTTTAAAAAAACAACACTATTTTAAGGATATCTAGTAAGGATTCTGTCAAACCAAGTATACAGGTATTATACAAAACGGCAGAGGCAAGATATCTCTAGAATAATGTGTTGATTTTTTGTTTCTTTTTAATTATTATTATTTAATTTTTAATTAAATTAAAATAATACTGTCGATTAACTCAGCTTGAATAACGATATTCTTTTGCTGTAAGAATTGATGAACGAATCATGAAAGAAAAGAAAACATTTTCAGCTCACAAATATTTCAAAACTTTTAATAATAATAAAAATGTATTCCAATTTTTCATAATTTGCTCAAAAAGATGAACGAGTCAAATCTGACACAATACATTCAACTAACACTTCTTGAATTATACAACGTTATTTTCCAAGACCAACTGTATTCATGCACATTTCCTACAGTAAAATCTGAAGATTCCATCATTAAACGAATTATATAGATGTATGTAAATTATAGGTGACAGATGCAATAACTGCAACTAAGATAGGGTTTAAATATTTTGTTCGCTGATATATAAATGCCAGAACAATTTTTGAATTGATTTGTTTAAAATTCATTATAGAAATCTTGCGTGGTTTTAAAACTAAGTTAATGACCGAAGAACTGAAAAGGTTAAAATTTAAACCAGTTAAATGCACTGTAAAATACCATACAATAATTATTTCCGTAGAAGTAGCAGTTCCCATGATATTTGCTTGGATAAATTCACAAAATTCTATTTCTTGTTATTAGGAAAACAATTTTGAATTTTCGAAGAACTGTAATGTTAAAACGGAAATTTTAAACGTAAAGAGCTCTTCAGGTAAATAATTTAAAAACCTTATACTTCTATTCTAAAAAAAGTTGTAATATTTTTTTAGTGGTAGGTAGACTTACAAGAAATGAACTCTGATTGAACAATGAAGGATAATTATGTGATTTATAATTACAATTTTTTTAAACCAATATCATAATTATTTTTAGCATGAAATTTCCTGTAAATGGATTAAATACAAGATTTAATTTATGATTTTAAAAAAATTCCAGATGGTTTTTGTAAAGTAAAATTTTAATAAACTTTAATTATATCAAAAAGATACCAACAATGAATTAAAAAATTCAATTCAAGTAACTGTTGAAATATATCTAAAATACATATTAAATAACTATATTAAAATTCGTATTTTCGTATTATGTAAAAAATTTATTATATTACAAGCTATATTTTCTTATCAATATTAAGAGATATTTAATAGTTACAATTAAAAATATGAAAGAGTTTCAGTTAAGGAGTACCAAGCATATAAACGATTTTCAGGATAAGATTCCCAACTTTCGATATTTTCCCTTCCTGTTAGGAATATATGTATAAAAAAATATTTCCATGAGACATGAAGAAATATCCTCAGCCTTGTGAGAGAAACTGAATCGAAAGGAATTTTCCAGGAAGAGATGACAGAAATGAGGATCACGTCCAGCAGGAAGGACTCTCAGCAGAGCAACACGGATGACTTTTCGTTTTGGACAATTCTAAGCGGTGATTTCATTGCCAATGTCATGCCCTTGGATCTTTATAGCTTCTTCAACGATATAATAATATGATAATTGATGTTAGTAATTAAATCATGATTTAATTAAAGATATTATATAAGATAATTATAGGCTTATAGACTTAATATAACCGATAATAAGAAATCTATATAACACTCATTAGACACCTAAATGATAAACAGGCAAAGAGAAAAAGAGAATATGAAAATAAGTTATATTTCCCAAATTTATAAGATTAACGATATAGACTACCTATTAATTTTGTTGCTAATAGACATCTGTACGTTTAATAGTTCCTGAGATAAAATTTTTCATAAACCAAACATTTTTTCCGAACAACGAGAAATCTTTATTTTTTATATAATATTTGGGAATCTGTTTTGGTAAATATTATGAAAACTGCTACTATTACGCATGCTTCAACTTCTCAATTGAGATCTAACAATACACTGTATACAGTTCACAGGAGTATTAGTTTCTATGTACTATCGGTACTATCTTTGGAATACATCCAATCCAAAATAAAATCAATTATTTTTTTGTCAAGTATGCCTGCAATATCTATTTGACTTTCTCATTTGAGATAGATGAGATAATATTTCCACACAGTTCAGGAAGAAAGTCCAACCTATAGGAACATGATTTGCATAGAAATATGGACATAAGGTGTTTTATTAACAGTGGGTTGACCAACTAACTTTAGCTCGGTATATTTTCAACGCTTCTAGTAAAGGATAACTTGGCAATACGTGCCCGGTGATTAAATGAAAGAAGATTGACTACCTGCCAGTATCTTTCAGAGGAAGAAGTCCGTCAGTAGGCAGGGACGGCAATAACCCACTGGCCGATGTAGCGGTACCGGGAGTGGACACCGATCGAAAGCTGCTCCGAACGCACGCCGACTTTCCTCGGTGGGGGGTCGTGACATTACGACACACGCAAGCAGCACAGGATCTCAAACAAAGGCGATTCTGCCCCTCTCTTGGCTATGCGTGGCAGGTGTGGATATGTATTTCCTCACATCCTCGATAAATCGCCCGTGAAAGTCCTCTGATCAGGAACATGGGAACTGAAGAAAGTACGCAAACCTTTATAGGTTAAAGTTAGTGAACTGTATTGATAAGTATTTATTGCATAATTAAAAGAATTTTCATTTCAAATTTAAACCTCTCGATAAAGTCTAAAGTTAGATTTTATTTTCGTGGGCTTATACGGAAATCAACACTAATAACAATATCAGTAGGATTCAGGCTGATAGAAGTCTCTCCGAGTCAGTCTACAACGAGATGTTTGGGGAACGACCGCTGTATTAGTCGTAAGAGCAACCCTTCCTCATCGACTATGAGGATCAACCACCCAATAGCATTAGGAGCTGCACACCTTAAATGCAGTGGTGACAGTTCGATTCCGGCCTGGGTGGATTGACTTTTCCATCCTGGACATTTAAGATAACCCTCACTCCCCTGACATATCAGAAATGGTCTTTAGGTGGTATTAAAAAAAAAAAAGCGACTACACAATTTGAAAACCTTTTTTATAAAAGGTTTTCCAAAAAGGCTCGAGTAAATAAATTTGAGTAATCGAATTAAAAATTTAAAACTCCAAAAGTGTTTTGGAGATTTAAAACTTCAACCAAAATGGATCATCAAAAAAACAAATGGTGATTGTTAATAATACATAGTACTGTGGAATTTGTGAATATGTCAATATAGTAATCCTATGCCGTTTCGTTTTCTCATCTAATCCCTATATAACTCTACTGAGCTACACTATATATTGGCTTCTAACTGACACTAATTCAATCTTAATCGATTTGATAACTAATGGAACTAGTTGCTACTCTAATTTATCTACTTGGAGCTAGTTATGAATTGTAATACCAGCTTGCTAAATATTGTAGTGTGCTATTCATTTGTTGAAGAGAAACCATAAGAATCTAGTCCTACCCGGGTCTAGCGAATTTCTCTTAAAGAGAGAGAGTATTTATTTATTGATGTATGTTTGAAACTTCCTTATCTATTATTATTTTTATTATATTGTGTATCGATTTGGGTAGACAGCAATCCGTAAGCTTCATCAATCTAATAACTAATGGAAATAGTTTCCATTCTTAGATTAAGATTAGACGAATAGAAGCTTCAGTTAGCTAAATAATGTAGTGTGATATTCATTTGTCGAAGAGAAACCATAATAATCTAGCCCTTTGTTACCATCGAATTTCTCTTTAAGAGGGGGGGGGGTATTTATTGATATATGTTTGAAACTTCCTTATCTATTATTATTTTTATTATATCGTGTATCGATTTGGGTTGACAGCAAGCCTTAAGCTTACTCAATCTAATAACTACTGGAACTAGTTTCTAATCTTAGTTTAACCATAAGGCGCAAATTGTAGCACCAGTTTGCTAACTGACTCTTAAATTGGTCATTTATCCCATTTGGCCCGTCTTCGATAAATGACTAATATAAGATGTGGAGCTAGGTCTAGTTTTCAAATGAAATTTCTCTGAAAGATAGAGTGAATTTATTGATCATTTAAAAGGAAATTTCTTATAAAAAGGACTTCGGCTCTAACAGCCAAATACATATCCCTATAGTATACTTGAAACAAAAAGCAAACTATAATTATTATAAAACTTAATAAATGAAATGAAAAATACACCTTTATTTAGAGACACTTGGTACCCAAAGAAATCGGACAATTTGAGTAGCATCTGTTATGCTTACTTCAACAAAATTAAGTAAAACAAAAATAATTATAATGATGAGAAGATTGGTGACCGTAGATAATATGTATATATGAGGAGAAGGTGGTTATGGCTGTAGTCAGAAAATAACAATAATTAGAAAACTTAAATAGGAATAGGAGATGAAAAAATAAAATAATGAAAAGAAATAGATATTTATGCAATGTTACATGGATATTTATTATTTACAAGTGTGAGGAAGATACCTTTGTTCATGGCTCATTATGTTAGCTTTAACAAAATTAAGTAAAAAAATAATTATAATGATGAGAAGATAGTTTTTCGTAGATAATATACGTTAGGAGAAGATGGTCGTGGGTGCAGTCAGAGAATAAAAATAATTAGAAAACTTAAATAGGAATAGGAAAAATTTAAAAAAATTAAAAAATAAAATAATGAAAAGAAATACATATTTATTATTTGCAAGTGTGTGGACAATTGATGATCAAGGAGATGGATATGTAATTGATTAATATATGATTACTTGTGCATACTTTGAACCAATCCAAATGTTTTAATACCGTTGGAAAGATGGATTTTCTCTATTTCTGATGTGATAACAAAGAAGTATACTTTTGCTGGATTTGAAGGCAATAAAATTCAAACAAATTTACTTAAAAAATCATAAGTACATTGCATTACATTTGAAATTCAAATTGATTGAACAAACAATACAGTTTGTACTTTTGGGGAAATTTTGTGGTCCTTTCGATATGATTTGATACAATAATTTGTACTTAATCGGTTGAGAACCCTGGAAATTATTTTGATGTTTTTTGTGCTACACAACTGACATCACATAATATCGATTTGCAAACAATCGATATGAGTTCATTTTATAAAAACATAAAGATGAGCCAAAAATTATAAAATTTTCGGCTATAGTCCCGTGCAATACAGTCTTATGAAATGAAATAAAAAATAATTTTATTCTGGGACATATCTTCCCTAAGAATATATACGTGGTTTATATATTATGATTTTTGTCTGGCATGCATTTAAAAGTTTCCAGTAAGCAAAATGAAATTATATTGAGATCTTGGCTTAATTACTATTTATAATGTAAATCAATCTTTACTATACTGTTTACAATGATGCGGAGCTTTGGTTATGCAATAAGTGAAGGAATAGGTGCTGTTTAAAGGAAATAATGGATGAGGACTGGCGAATGGAGATGGGGAGAGAGTTCCAGAAGGAGTTTGCACGTATGTGACATAGGATTTGCTGAAGAAGGTGAGATATAAATCAGTCGGTTGGAATCGGGTGTTCAATGAATGGATTTTTGAACGAAGAGTGAGGAGGTCAAGGATATAGATAGGTTTTTTTATTTTAAGAATTTGGAATAGGAAAACACCAAGGAGGAATTGCCTTCGGGAAGTTGGATAGAGAATCAACTCGGTATACTAGAGGGAGACTAGAGAGCGCCTTCGATACCCAAAGATAAATCTTAAAAACTATTCATGAGTCTATTCAGTCTCAACTCTAGACCTCCAGAACAGCTTACGTTTCGGGATACTGATCTCCATCTATTGAACTTATTATTGTTGGCAATTTTTTATTGGATATTAGGTTTATCTATTTATTTTTAAAAATATTACTTCGAATCACTATTTTTTATATTGGAGTTTATAGCACAGTACCTTACCAATGAGCTACTCACTCCCACTAAATAATTAATATTTAGCTATTTATAGGTGATCGATATTTCATGATTAATCGAAAACGTGTTAGCCAATTACGGCAAATGGAATGAATAAGTAATAAAAGGATGGCAAATACAATTATAATCATACGATCAGTAAAACCATGGTCGACATCCTACCGCAACAGCCGCAGGGAGGAGGTTGCTCTGGCCCGCTTGAGAATAGAACATACTCTCCTCACGCACTCTCACCTGATCAGAAAACTGCCACCTCCAACGTGCAAATATTGTCAGTCCATTCTTACGATTAGA
>NW_027109386.1:1022528-1024252 GCF_000696795.3 Halyomorpha halys
TTATTATTTTTTTTTATTTTTATATTTTTTATTTATTTATTTATTTATTTTATTTTTTTTTTACTTTTATCATATCATAGGCGTTGATGAGCAGAGGGTTTTACGCCTTTAAGCAACAATCAACAACAACAACAATTATAATTATTGATCTTAGAAATACCCAATTTTATTTTTAAGAAGAATAACAAAAATCTTTACACGTCCGATTTGCGTTTATTATATCACAGCTCATTATTCGCAACAAATCATAATTTTAAATTAATAAAAGTAATACATGATAAAAATTCAGCCAAATATCAGGCGGTTACTGGATGGACCAATTGGAATTAGCCGCGAACAGAGTTATTTGCAGTTAGGCATCGGGGATCGTTAATAACGGGTTTCATGTTCATTCTCTTCGTCGAAGGTTGTCCAGCAATATAACACCCTCCGAGACAGGTATCAAGCTATATGCGATTTCTAGATCGCCTCAGTGACAGGGAATGTAAAGTTTCTCTTGCCCATCCACTGACCCTCCTGGCATTTGTGATAGAAACACTTCATGATCTTCCCTCTTCTTGAGGAGATGCTCGGAGAAAGGTCAATAGTGGGAATCTAAGCATTGCAGGAAAGTTTTTCGTCACTTAAGAATGACTCAATGATCAAGCCAATATGTCAAGAAGAATGAGGTCTCTAGTAGTTACAATAATATTGCTAATTATGGCATTTCCTTATGAAAATACAGTAAAACTTCTCTATGACGAACCACCTCTTAACGGACAATTTTATTCAGATCCCTCCTATGAAGGTACAAATTTAATGCATTTGAACTTCTCTATTTCGGAACTCCTCCACTTTTATTCCCCCATAATGGATACACTTCTTAAAATGTGAAAGATCAAACTCACGTTTCCAGTATTGAATTAACCAAAAGATGTTTAGTTATTCTATCCAGCAGCAGTGTATGTAAAAAAAAATTAAACCGCTCCCCTATGGATCTTCTTCAGGACTAAGGTACACATTTTCTATTCCTTGAGCACCGTGGTCATAAGTTAACTCAGCATTATTCTCGGAAGTCAACATACTGTTCAGTAATTTGTAAATTGATGTCCTACTACCAATATATGTGTCCTACGAAACGAAGGTTGATACTAAATGTCTCTAGAACGAAGCATTGATTTTTTTTTTCTCTTTATAGTATAAAATTTTACCACTGAGGTTTTTGGGACTTACAATGAATTATAGATTAATCTTATTTCTGTGTTCTTTTTATACTAACCTCATCTCTAATTGACACTTCTGAATAACGGATAATATTATTTTACCTATAGGTATTCGTTTTATAGAGGTTTCACTGTATAAAACAACAGTAAGAAGTTCAATTTATGTTCTAATTTGGTTAGTGTCTTTAATGATAAATATGTTTACGTCGTTTAAATTAATAATTGTTTGGAATAACAAGAAAGAACAACAGTCGTTCTTAAAAGAATTCAAGATAAACTTTAATTTCCCCCATTTCAATCAATTTACCCACGAAATCAGCACTAAATCCAATGGACTATAAATATAACAAAAATTCAATTATCATTTAACTCTTATCGGTCCTAAGTCACCTCTCACGGTCTCATGAGGAATTTCGCGTAACATGGCTTGAGCAAAATGTAATATATAGAGCTTTTTTTTTTTTTTTTTATTTTGATAGATTTATTTATTGATAGATATTACAATCTGCCACACAGTTGTGG
>NW_027109386.1:1026487-1037712 GCF_000696795.3 Halyomorpha halys
GACTATGATCTGAAGATAGGTTATCGAGGCGTGAAAGAATATATAGAGCTATATTACAGTGTTGCACAAGTCGCTTAGATTAATTCTGGAAAACTTTTTCTTTTACAAACAAATTATTATTTTCATAAGACTTTAAATTTCAGAATAAAGGCACCTTTTTGGGGCTCATGTTATATTTATTTTTCCTTAAGCCTCGGATTATTGGATTTTGGGGACCAGGTTGGATTTATTTATTGGGCCCGGGGTGGATTCATATTTGAGGCCCAGAACTGATACAATTTTAAGTTTTTGGGCAAATATTTAATAACAATATTTTCCGACCTATCGTCATTGCATTTGGTAAGGTTAATATAGTGCGATAGTTCACTGTTAGGGCGTATACTTATGGCAGTTAAAAGTGTTATTTAACGTGTCAGTTGCTTCACTGACATTACTTGTACTATTAACTATCATGTTAATGGCGACATTACATCCATGACTGTAACAATCATACATTTACAATTATTACGGTTCTCCAAGAGTGGGTAAAGTGCCGGGTGTTTGTCTGGTAAAACGGGTGCTGAGTAGGTATATTTTGAATTGATCTATAACAAAGCAATGGACATATCTAGTTATATATCAATGCCTTTTCTAAATAAATAGTTATTTGAATCCCATAAATAGATAATTACTAACAAAAATGTTTTCATACTGAATTTGTTGTGCATATTCACCAAAACTAGTTTGAACCTAGTGAGAATCTCGTACGAAAAGCTAACGACTAATAAGGGTTAACAAACAGTTTCTGAAACACCTCAATATTATTTAACGTCAGTTAATAATAGTAAACTTATTTTATCTTTTTTTGCTTTTTAATTAAATTTATAAGATTTTAAGTTACTTAGTGTTCATATTTCTGACATTTCTCAGTTATGGATCGATGCTTACATACAAAATGCCTATTAGAAATTTATTGTGTTCCAGTTTCAAATCATCTTAAAAAGGAAGAATTTGAAAAATTGTTCATTAAAATAACCAGATGCCAAATAGCAGATAGCATTATTAATTCATAAAATGACATCCAAGTTTTATTATGACATCCCAAAAAAATTATTGGATTTACTCCTTTCCATATGTGAAGGAGTGCTCCAATAAAAGGATCCCAACGTTCCGCTACGTACTCTCTAATCGGACCAGGCGGCGAGCTCCGGAAGGTGACGTTGTTAAAAAGTGGTGACGGAAGTGCATAAAGACACTATATTCTGTGCTCTACCGGAAGGGATCGTCTGCCAATCAAAGATGGATTACTTTACCACCGGAATTCCGCTTCTTCACCGTAATGGTGATGTCAATCCGATACCACAATTATAATTGTGGCTGGCCTGATTCATGCTCACAGTTTTGAGAAGTATGAGGTGATATAATGATTTTTTTTTTTCACATTTTAAGTACTTAATGATTTAAGTAAAATAAAAAATAGTTTCAATCATAATGGACGTTTTGAAAAAATGAGTATATATTCATATTTCCACATAGGTCAACATTGGTAAATAATTATTGGATACACTCTTTCAGTCTATCAGGTATCACTAACAGTCTTGTCAACATAATTAAATGGCCGCCGAAAATGTAGTGGTGTCACAAAAATCAAATTTAAAGTCATCAAGTATAAGTTTAATTAATCATTATCTAAGCAAGCCAGTGGCGTAGCGTGGCTGTCAGTCTCCTCGGGCAGTCCGCCCACTAATTTAGGTAGTTCAATTTGAAAGACTTAAATATACAGTTGGGAGCGCGGTGGCACAGTAGTAAGCCACTATGCTACTCCAACTCCATTGACCCAGGTTCGAAACACGTTGTGGCAGATAATCATTTTCTGTTACACTTTAGCTCAATAAATTCACTAACTACTGATTTTTCAGTACATTTTTTATGCAATGTTGCTTTCTAAAAATATATATCCTGTGATCTATTGAACTATGGGAAGTAAATAGCTCTTGTAGGGCTCATATTTTAGAAAATTTACTCTACTTTAAATGTAGACTTATCAGGTTTCCAAGCGGTGTAGGTAGTTTTAGAGATGGAGCACGGAATGAAAAATTAATTTTTATTTAACCTTTAGAAACAACCACAATTTTTGCAGGTAGAATGATCTGACTGACAGACTCTCATTTCTTTGTTGGGAATACAATAAACATTCAAACAAGTACTATCAAAGGTTTCATTAGATAATGTCGATTTTTTTGCACGGGCACTCTGACTATACTACGCTATGCCACTGATGCATATTAATGTCCATCTCGGTGGTGACAAATCTGTATATTAAGATTACAATATTTTTCTAGAAACACCAGAAATTTTCACTCGTTTAATTTCTGGTTTCAATTTTTTAAACATTACAAAAGGTAAATCATTCGCGTTCAGCAAAGTAGGAAAATGATTTCTAGCAAAAAGAAAGAGTAGTACTCCCTGGATTGAATCTATATGAGAAAGGAATGGATTTGAACTCATATTCTTGTCGTGCTACCTGGCAAGAGACTTGTGGTCATGTCCTGGAAGAGTCTCTTGGTATTTGATTACAGTTTATCAAGAAATTGTTTCCAGCTAGAATACGACTACACTTTTGACATTACATTCGTGTCACCAGGTCGATCACCTTACATTTATTGAAAATCGATAGTGAGATTGGTTTAAAAATGAATAAAGCTACTTAGGTAAACATGTTAACTTAAAGCAGTTAGTCACCCTCACTATACTAACATCATAAACGTGACAGATATTTTTAATTTAAAAAAAATTAGTGGTTTTTTTACGTATGGAAAAACATAAATCAGGTCGAGTAATACCTTTTTCTACCTGTGTTACTTTAAGGTTACAGTGCAATACTTATCTCGTTTTGTGAGTTATCCATTCTGTATGGTCCTACTAGAAAAAATCCGGAGGTGAGGGGCCTCCTAGTGGGGTCCTCTTCGTTCAAAATCTTAATATAATGTACTATAAAAGTAGATTAATTATTACAGGAGTCAAAAAAGTCTCAAATTAATCTATCTTTAATACAAAAAAAAAAAGAATAAGCTGCTAGTTTCACTTCTCTTATATATTTAATTTATTTTAAATACTGAAGCAATGCAATATTTATAGGTACGTATGAAGAATTCTAACCACTTTCTAAAATTCATTATAAACCTGGGAACAAATGGAAGTGCAATTTAAGGCTGTCTTTATAATATAAAGGAATCACTAGCAGTATATAACAGTAAATAGAACTTTAAATAAATTTTTTTTGTTTGAAAATTCCAAGGAAAATATTAATTCTTCAATATATTAAATTAATCAAATGGTATCCTTGTTAAGTCACTCTTTATTATATCAATAATAAATATCATAAATATAAATTTACAGCTCACATCCAAATTTTAAAATGTTTTGCAGGCTATTGTGCCCAGGTCATTAATTACAAGTTAAATTATCCTATTCATTCATTCATTTAAAATGAAAGTAAAGAATTATTTTCTAAGCATTAGTATGTTTATTTTGTGTAGAAAATCTGCCAAAAAAAGGATAACCCCGACTATATTTTATCAAAATATGTTTTCGCCCATAAATAGCAAATCCCATTAGGCCGAATAATCCGCAAACAGTGCTGACCCTGAGGCGGGTTGGAAAGCTTGACCACTGACCCCTGATTTATGGGCAGACGCCTACTCTTCAGCGAATTAAAGATGCCACGTCCTATCGCTGGCCATCATCTTACAAATGTGTGTTAATAGGAAAGGAAAATTATTTATCAGATTCCATTCCGCTAAAGGCTTTCAGAAATTGTTCGATGACCGAGAGTTCAAAACAGTCCTGAACACTTTCAATATTTACATCATGAAGCAAAGCCTTAATGAAAGTTTTCACTTACAGGAAAACCTCTGAAGTCAGTGAATATGGAGGTCAAGGGTGCCCAAGCCCATGACCCTGAGGACCAGTGGGTGTCTTGGGAGAAATTATAAAGGCACAAACCGTTGATGCAGTCCATATGTATCGTGTACACACTTGGGCGATTCTGCGAAAAGTGGTCTTTCTCCAAACTGTTTTGTTGGCTTCAAATAATATTAAAAAAAAAAAAATATATATATATATATTTAAACGATTTACACTACCAATAACTCTCTAACCATCACAATCAAAATTCAAAGCCAAGAGTCAAGTGAATCATGAGCTACAAGTTTATTGAAATTAGAGCAGCATAGGCTAAATTATATTTAGCTTTTATTTCGTTAATTTTATTTGATAACTGTTCCCCTGATGGACAAAATTAAGAAACAAAGAAAGGATGAAGTAAATTACATGAAAATATTCCTCTGCAATTATCCATCCATTGATTTGCATTTGAACAAAAATATAATGAAATGGAAAATAGTTAATTATTCTGGGACTAGGTCCCTTTAGAACAATTACAGAGGTATTTTTAATTTTACAATAAAATATATTGGCCAAAAAACATTATTATAACTTATATTAAAATTCTATATAAATAATTATCAATACAGAGGAAAAAAAATTAATTTAAAAACTAACTGACTAAATACATAAAAAATAAAACAGGAAGGTAGCTATAGCATATATGTACTATTGGGTTAGATTGGTGAAGTAAAATGTAGTTAAATAGAAGGATTTTAAACGAGGGGTTGGTACATGACGTACGTTAGAGGGAATGGAGTTCCAGTGATATGCAGCTCGGGTAAAAAATGATTTATTAATTATCCAGTTCGGTAAGATGGAGGGTAGATGTCAGCTAAACGGGACCTGTTAGTACGGAATTGGACTGAGAATTTGAATTGGAGGTTTTCTAGGACATAGAAGGGGTATAGAGTACTAATTACTTGGAATAGAAAAGAAGCTAGTAAATACTGGCAACCAAAGGATGGATAGAGCCACTTCAGCTAAGCATAATTATCTGGGTTAAGTGCGTATATCTGGTAATCCCGAAAATAAATCGCAATTCATAAAACGTTTAAGTTTAGATTTCCTTACTTTGTCACAAATCAAGTCATCCATCAGGACCTCAATATTCCATATGTAGCCGATTCGGCCAGAACCAGATACTGTTCCTTCCATAATAAACTTCTCAACCACCCAAATCCACTTGTTTCTAACCTGGCTTCTCCTTCATTATCTAATAATCCTCCTAGGCGTCTGAAAAGAAGATGGCCTCGAGCTCTTCGCCTCTAGAAATGTTATTGGAGTTCTATCAGTGGGTAGATTCTCCACATGTTTTTATCATGTCAATACAGCAAATTTACTTGTTGTATATATGAGTATACATTTATAAATATCAATAAATAAATTATTAAAAAAAAAAAAAAGTTTAGATTCGAGGTTACCAAGTTGTTCGAGTTGACAAGTTGATAACTTGATAAGTGGAAGGAGATAACAAATTCTATTGAATTGATTAAAGGTAGCTATGTTTTGACGGGAAATTTGGGCAATGTGCGGTTTCCAGGATAAAGTTTGGTCAAAAGTAAACCAAAATTTTTGACTGAAGTATTGAATGAGAGAGGAGTATTAGTAAATGCCGAAAAGAGCTAGAGTAAATCTATCCCAGAACCCCCTAACCTTACCCTAAAAAATATAAAGCTAAATTGAAAAAAAAAAAAATAATCACAATGTTCAATTTAAATAATACTCTGACCAATCTTAGAGTTGTTTTTACATCCCTCAGAATATCGAAATGACTGCTGGCAAAAATTAGTCCTCATACATGAAAAGAGGTCGAAGACCCTCCTGCGGGTTGGTCAGTTCGGGACCACGGAGGAATGCCGGCGGACAAACCTTACCCTCCCCAACACCATAAGCCATATCTAGGCCCACGGGCGCGTAAATCTTCTTGCGGTCAGCGCTATTTAGTAGTCTTCACGCTGTTCGTTGCCAGCTAAAAATTCGTTAACCTCATTTTTTTGTGATTTTAGTTTATGTTTTGTTTACTTCTCACAAATCATCATCAATTTATCATCAGAAATAGAAAAAAAACAACTTTTAATGTGATATATCCTTGACTGAATGTAATTTATTTGTTTAAAATGATTTACAATTTATAAAATGGTAGAACCATCAAAGTTTTACTTTATTATTTGTTTGTTTTTAGTTTTAAAAGATAAACCACATAAAGTCGCTAGCCAATAATATTTCAAAAAAAGTGCTAGAAAATTAAATTTTAGCGTTAAAAATTGATTTATTTTTTTATAATTAATTTATTGTCATTTAGAACTGTATAAAAATATATACAACAAGTAAATTTGCTGGCAGTGATAAAATAACATGATACAAACATGTGGAGAACTCCAATAACATTTCTAGAGGAGAAGATCTCGAGGTCATCTTCTTTTCTGACACTTTGGGGGATTATTAGGTAATGAAGAAAAAGCTAGGTTAGAAACCAGTGGGTTTGGATGGTTGGGAAGTTTATCATGGAATGATTGGTATCTGGTTCTAACCATATCGACAACATATGGAATATTGAGGTCCTGATGGATGACTTGATTAGTGACAAAGTAAGGAGCATTAAGGATTTTGGACAGTAAGGATTGGATTCTGGAGGAATTCGATGGCTACAAATTAATCTGGACTTACAGAACAGAGAATATTAGGATTTTATTTATTTTTATTTTTTTATTATAGGTTATAATCATTCATTTCAACGAATAATTTCAGATAGTAACTCGTGTTTTCTTGTATCTTTATACTGAAGTCGGTCATTTTTATTGTATTTACATTTCATTAATTCAATATCGCTGTCTGGTCCATTGTGAAAGTTAAAAGCTATCAACTTTGCAACAAAAAAAAAAAAGATTTGTTGGATGACGTAAAAAATAAATAAATAAAATTGAAACGGTTTTCTTTCGGTGGCTACTCAACAAGAATTGTTGAGAACTCCTTCCTCCATAGTCATTGTGTTAGTACACAAGACAAAAGTTTGAATTAATTAAATACCAAAATTTTCACAGGTATTTTTTAAAACGTTTTAATATAAACCTGAATCTGAAATAAAATTCGTTTTCGGTGAATAATTAAGATGCTTTACGTATTTCACTAGTATTCCGAGCAATAGTGGATAGTGGTGGTTTTATTCATGTAAAATATATTCAGATTTTATGCATATATATATTTTTTTTTAAGACATTTTATTTTTGTTAATAATATGATTAAACTACCAGTTTATTTAGCAGACATATGGTTCCTAAGTATTACAACTTTCTTTTTTTCTTATGGAACTGAATGTGTGAGATAAAATACCGAATTATTATTTCATAAAACAAATATTCGTCTTCCATACAATAAAAGCTGTTAACGTGTCTTTTTCAGGGTAATGGGAGTACCACATGGCTCATGTCTCTTGTCTATTTCTAAGTTATATAGATGGAAAATGTGAGATTAAACCTTTAATAATTTTTAAAAAATTATTGAACTGTTAAATGAATAAATGATAGTTATTAAAACCGTTCTTCAGACAGGAATTTCCACTAGTATGTAAATAATAGATAGCCATCTCTACCACAAATTAAAGTTAAACCCATGGAAGCTATCTGCAGAGCTTTGATGATCATTGGCAATTATAGTATACATCATTTTTACCACTTTTTCAATTAATTTACCAGGAGATGGATGTATGAAATGAAGAGAAAATGTTTAAAACCGCTCATAATCTGATTTATATGCCAATATTTATTAATATTGAACTATTTAATATGATAAGATCTTTTTATGGCGCATATTTCGATAGAATGAAAATTAATTTGATTTGATTTGATGGACAAATCCAATCAACATTATTTCAGATGGAATCGGATAGCATAATCGACAAGAACAACTCCTGATGAAATAAAACATAAACGCATTAATTATAAGTTACAAACAGATCTATGTGAATTTAAAAGAAGAGAAAAGAGATATTGCTTTCTCTTAACTGTAGTGTATCTAACACCAATTTTTAATAGAACCGATTATCTCTTATATAAGCCATCAAGGAAAGTTTCAGGTTTTCTCGATTTTTGGAAAAACCTGGCTTTTGGATATTTTTTATTTATTCAATACGAGATCGGTCTGGTGGGCGTTACATGGTTAATATAACAGATTTTTTTGTTTAACAACTCCTTGTGGGGGGTCTTGTGTAAAAACAACCCAACTTTTTCTAACGCTATAAATATTGAACGATTGTGAATAGTAATGATGAATTATAAACAAAATATAAAAATAATAATTCTTAGGAAGAGAAAAAAAGAAAAGTTAATAACAAAAACAATGACATTCATAAATTTAATGAATTAATTAATTGACTTCTAATGGGAAAAAAGTTAATTTTAGAAGAAATGAATAAAATAGTAGTAATGCCAATAATAGAATAGATAAATATAGAATTTGTAACAGGATACCCTGCATCTGCGAGATCAGGTTGGATTTCCCAAGAAATAAGTCACTGTTACTTAAACAGTAACTGAGAATGGAATTTTATGAAGCATTTTTTGGGAAAGTCTTCTGACTCCTTGTGTAGTTTCCGATGTAATTGGCTATTTCTTACAAACCCAAGATATATAGTTACGGGAATAAATATCTAGTGTGCCCACGATTTTCCTTACCGTTCGGAATGCAAAATCTAAAAAATAATTATGAGAGATAGTTAACCGTGGATGACTTATACGAGGAGAAGATGGTTGGGAGGGCGATCAAAATAAAATACAATTAATTTGATGTAACTTATTTAATCGTGCCAACGTTTCGGCTAGAATTTCTAGCCTTCATCAGGGCTAAGAACAGAACAAGATAACAACCAATGAATACAGAATATATAAACAGAATGACGTAAAGTAAATAATTTTACAGAATGGAATTAATAAAATAAAGTGATGTGATAAGTGGAAAATAAAATGTACACATAGGTAATTAATTGAATAAGTAGGTAAAATAACATAATTAAGGAAATCAAATAAAAATGAAGTGAATATAAAACCAAAAAACTAGTCATTCTTATTACGTATTTTCTAATTCGGAATTTGGCCGCTCTCGGCGCAGAAACCACTTGGCGGTTGGATTTCAAGCTAACAGGTTCGTTTTATTTTTTTTTTCCCCCTATCTTTATTTTACCCCACCCCTTCTTTTCTCAATTTTCCTTACCCACATTATTAGTTATGTTCACAATATAATATTATTTTTGTTTTCAAAATTTTTTTTTTTCCTATTCCTTTCTTTTGTTAAACTTTACTTATATTTTGCCTCTTTATCTATTATTATTATTATAGATATGTTATATTCTCTTCATTTTTAGTTTATTTCCTTAATTATGTTATTTTACCTACTTATTCAATTACCTATGTATACATTTTATTTTCCACTTACCACATCACTTTATTTTATTAATTCCATTCTGTAAAATTATTTACTTTACGTCATTCTGTTTATATATTCTGTATTCATTGGTTGTTATCTAGTTCTGTTCTTAGCCCTGATGAAGGCTAGAAATTCTACCTGTGATTGTGTATTCCTCCAACTTCCGCATTTAAAGAGAACGGCCACATTTCAAATAAATGCATAGCTGTAACTTCTACAAATGATACTCTAGCAGAGAATTCTAGGGATCGGTCATGTCTCTTAGTGATTTATTAGTGTGTTTGGAAAGTACCGCAAGATTCAAGTAGTTTAATATTAGCTCAATCCTAATGCCTGGGCGTGTCAAACGAAGTTTAATGGCGCATACAAATCATTGGCGTAGAGCTCACAATCTTAGGCATCCATCGTAACTAAGGGAATAAGTTTGAAAAAGATGCCAGATGGGCCGAATTATTTGTTATTAAAAATAAAAATGACACACTGTCACAAGCCTTTTACGTTTTAGAAATTAGGGAACAAAGTCGGTTACATGTCTGTTTTCGACCTATTACGACGAAATTTCCATGGACTTTGCAGGTTGGTTTCTAAAATGTCTCATACTAATTTTATCGAATTCTATTAACTACTTTCGCTAACCAATCATTCAGTTGTGGATCTGAATATGCTACATAAAATGGGTCTGATGTTTTCAGATAATTCCACCCTCTATTAAGGCTTACACATCCGGAACATTAATTTCCTGGATATGCCTACATTTCGAAAACGGCTCCTTTGATTTAAAAAAAGAAAAAAACGTATGAAACTTAAGTTGTAGGATTATCACTCGTTATTTACATTTAAAGTATAAATTGTTAAATAAATGTCGAAATTTATAAATGTATTTATTACTTACAATACCTAAATAAATAATAAAGTTCTTCTTCTCACTAAAATTTTTATTCATAACGTAAAAGGACACAGAAAACCACGTTAATTAATTTGTCCAAGTTCACCTCTTTATTCGTGAAGAAATTCATACTTTAAAAAAAATTTATCTTACTCCACTATGAACCTGAATCACTCCTGCGCAGGATGTCAAGGACTAAGAGGAATGAAGAGGTCCCTTTAGAAAAGTGTGGAAGTAAAAGGCCGAGGATTTTCCGCTCTGTTTCTTACGACGAGAAACTTCTGGTGATGATCAGTCTTGTTTCTCAGTGCTTCGGTGATCGACTAAGAATTTTTCATTTGCGGTCAATAAAGTTAATTATTATTATCATTTTAATTTTACTACTTTCAATAAAGTATTTTTGATGATGAATAGACAAAAAATGTGTGATGCATGCAATACAACAAGTAAATGTGGTTATTAAATTAAACACGATAATAATCAGTGAGATAACTGCTTATTGGTACACCTCATTGATTATTCTAATTTATGAGGTCCCGTGACCATCTTCTTTTCAAACTCGTAAGATTATCGGGAATCGATTGAAATAAAAATAAAAATAAATAGAGAAATTAATATTTAAAAAAAAAAAAAAAAGCAACTAAATATTACAACAGAATATAGTGATCGCCATTTGATCCACCAATGACCCTTAGGGTTATAGGTGATATAAATAAATATTACGGGAAAAATCTGCAACTAATGGAATAACCAAAATTTATTTTATAAATATTATATATAACCTAAAACTACATCGTAAAGCGTATCTAATACCACTAACCAAATAACTTGTGAATTTCCAAATCATGCATAATCAAAAAAGAATTCATCAACAAGTCATAATTTAAAATAGATAGTAAAATAAAAATTACAGGTAATTTTCTCTTCTTTATGAGGTTATTGAATGATACATATAACATAGATGATTTTTAAGTTATTAGCAAATAGAAAAATT
>NW_027109386.1:1037772-1071746 GCF_000696795.3 Halyomorpha halys
TATTGTTTTTTACACTTCAGGAAAAAACTTTGCAGAGACAAAGTTGAAATGCGTACTGACCCCACCCAGCTAAGGCGATTGTTCCTAAAACGATGCACCCGACGAAATACATTATGAAAAAATAAAACTATATAATTTTAATTTTGTTTAATTTAGTATAATATATGGGTTGATGTGGCAAAAAATGGATGCATTAAAATTCGTAGTAAGTACCCCAAAAAACATAAATGGACTGTTTTTAGAACTTCTACAAAACCTTCCACGTAAAAATCTGAACTAATTACCTGAAAACTTTGATTCACGGTTTTTCTTTATAAAATTAGAATAAAGACATAGTTGGTATAATATAACTTACAATAATACGTAAAACAAAAAAAAAATTGAATGTACAAAAAAGTAGTGAAAGATCAAAATCTTCCACTACAACTCTCCCTACATTTCATATCAATAAGAATAAAGAAAACAAAGACTACCTACCTGGATTTAAAATGAGAATTCATCAGCATTCTATTAATAGCCTGACCGTTTACTTCAAGATAAATCTAATAAAATTATTAACAAACTAAACTTAATGGCTGAATTGAACTACAATCGAGAGAACATTGAGCCAAACTAACATCGTTGCCAACAGTACAATATAAAAAAATTAAAATTATTAAAAAAAAAAATGATTTTATTTACCGACTGTTTGTCACACATTAGTATTGGAAAATAAAATAAAAACACATATTTATTAATCTGGACAAATATGAAGTAAATATTGCAAAAACAGTTAGGAAGACAGATTATAGAAATCTTACCAAACCCCCCCCCCTCTATTATGCAGAAGAACAATTTGTTTTTAAATATTTGAACTATTGTTTGGTTGTTCTTATTGTTTTTCTTTATTTTCCAATATAATGTTATAATATTAATCGTAAATTTGATGATCTACCTTATTTTAAATACTCTGAAGCCGTTTTCTGTTTTTTTTTTTTCATTGAACAAGTAGGAGTATCCATAATAATTGTTAGTATTTAACAGGCTATAAAAACTTATATTGGGCCATTTGTGTTCTCTAAAATTTTGTTTTATATTTATGAATCTTATTATAAAACAATCTGAATAAATTTCTTTACAGTATAAGTTTGATTGATATGAAGAGAATCATTTCAAAAGACAAATGGTATATAAAATGTTACCATTATGAATTAATATTAAATGTTACATATATACTATTTATAGGTAGCCATGTTTATTAGTACATTTAATTTTTGTAAGCATTATAATAATTATCATTTTATTGGTAATTAGTCCATAGATAAATTGCAAAACATTTTATGAACATATGATAGTTTACTTTAATGATGTCATTGAATCTGAGTTGTGTTTTCTCTATGGAAAATCCTATAATAATAAAAACTAAATCATAATTTTGAAACATATAAATAGTATATCTACCTGAGTATTTCTGTTTTGTTTTTTTTGTAATTGCTGAAATGTACAAAATTGCAATTCATTCTACCAACTAATAATCTTGATAACTAATACATTGCTTCTTTTTGCACCTGTGTCTGGACAAATCATTTTTATAATTTTAGAAAGAATAACATAAAACATTAAGATAAAAGTAAAATGTTAGATTTTTCTTGTATATAGGCACTAACTTAATCTGTTGACAGAAAGATACCACACCAAGACACCACATGGATATTCTTTAATTTATCCATTGGCTCTTATAAATTATAAAAGATAATTAGATTTTAGCAACATCACAATAGCAAAATACAAAGTAGAAACAACTAGAAAACATTTTTGAAAGGTAATGTTATTTTTAATGAACATAAATGACAAAACTTCTCTATTCCATTGAATGATAATTTATTTTTACTTGGAATGAATTTCATGTTTTGCTAATAATAATTATTATAATAGTTAAATTGCTTGCGGGTAGTTATATACAAGTTTTCTAGATTCTTGAAAATAATTGATTTGGGTGATTTGAGAAGTATTAATAAAAGAAAGGATAATCAAAAAAGTATATGGTATGTTTTGGCTAACACCTGAGGTCTATTGGTAAGTAGGAAAGAAAAAATAGACTGCAGACGAGGTCCAGAAAGATATTTAAAATTGGTGTAAGAATGATATTCAAGTATATATTAGATAAATTTCATGATATCTGATCTCAAATTTGTCCAATGGTAGAAACATGTGGAATTTTTTTGTTTTTGCACAAATTTATAACTATAACCTAAGCCGTTCAAGCCTATAAAAAACAAGGTTAAAAACGGGATAAAGTTTGTTATTTTACTACCATAAAATTACCCAATTTGTGCTAATTAAACAGAAACCTAAAAGTAAGAATTAATAAGGAATAATTATCATTTATTCATACTTTTGAAGGATCTTAAAATGATTGCCTGAAGGATTTGCAAAAATAAAATGTTTTAATAATAAAATCAGACTAAAATGTTAATCTTAAAAAAAGACCAGTTATTTTTTTTTAAAAAAAAAGCTACATAGCTTTGAAAATTTAACTAAAAGTAGGACTTGAATTTGATAAATATAGTTACTCTTTTATTACATCAGTAATTAAAATGAGTAACTATGCTATTTGACTGAATGAAGAATAAATTGAGATTGAAGTGAGGTAAATGTAACCATGCGTTGTAAATGTAACTCTGACATCAAGTTGTTGCTAGCATAAAATATCTCTTGAATAAACTTGGAATGGTTGGATTCTAAACCATTAGCATTTCACTGAACAGGTGGCTTTTTAAATTATTAAAGTTTCTCAAATTTAGCTCAAGAATGTACATTTTTATCCAACTTGCCTTACATTTTGTGAATTAAACAACACATGCTTAACTAAAAAATAAAAGACCTACTGATATTTTTTTAGATTAGATTTCTAAACCAAAGAAACAGGAAATATTGGTAAAAAGAAAACTAAATAAATAAATCTGTTTGGATATCATTGGTCGGGGCAAGTGTAACCATTGAAAACTTTAATATTAGAATAAATTACATCATATATTTGAAATCTTTGTGGAAAAATAAATTACTTTTCAGCACAGATTGCTGGAAGGACCAAAGTATAGAGAGATGATCAAGAATTATATTCTAGAATTGTGATATAACTAATATTTTAAGTTTGGGCTTCAATGGGGATCGATTGAGCCACCAACAGTAACAGTGACAAGGGTCTCACGACTACCGGGGCCTTACTCTAAGAATAAAAAAATAATTAAAACTGAACTAAAAATTCACTTGTAGGTTTCAAGATGAAATAAAATCATAAATTGAACTATGAAAGTTCAGAAATTACTCAAGTTTGCATTGATAGGGTAAAGCGAGAATGGTAAAATTACACGATTGGGTCCGTTGATAATTTCTAAGATTTGTTCTATAAAAGAAAAGAGGATGGATTAAAAAATTCTTACAACTAATTATAATTTAATCAATTATTCTTAATTCAAAAGTCAAAGTCAAGAATTATAGACACTCAAAATATCATTTAATGTCTATACAAAAAAAATTGGAATAGGGATTAAAATACGCCAATCAAAGAAAATAATAATAATATACATAATTTATTAATAAACAGCTTGTGTATATATACAATTGTATATATGTACAGGTCCCTGTATTACAAAAATAAAATAAAGAATTATAAGAATAATAAATAATTTGTGGTATAAATTACAATCGGTCATATAAATACAATCCAATTACATTCTTAAAATAAATACACACTAAAAATAGACAAAAGATAACCATTTTGAACATTAAGAAATCATAAAATTGCAAAAAGGGACCTTATTCGTTCTTTAAGATTATTCGGCACATTTAACAAAACAGCTTAAATAAAGTACTTTCAAAAATACATCATTATGGTAGAAAATTTCATATATTACAATTGATAGAACTACCATTATAACATATTAAGATAACTATATACACAAAAATTTAAAAAGATTTGGTGACTTTATAGATAATAAACTTAACTATTCGTGAGAAATTATAAAATTTTCTATACAGTTAGATCAATAGTACTTTAATAAAAAACATATTATCAGTCTAATATAACCATTTTCATAACAACCATAGTCTGAAATAAATTATGTTCTAATTTGTACCATTGAAAACTAGAAGAAGAAAAAGTTGAACCCTCTATATATCAAACTTCCATAAGTTGAAAATCACTGTTTAAATCTTTATTTTGTATTTCATTGGAAAAAAACTTTTGTTTATTGGAAATAAAAATTCTGAACATTAAACACAAATTTTCTTGCTTTTACAATTAAACATGTGTATTTATACATATGTAATTTTTGAAATAGGAAAAAATATTTCACACAAAATATAACTTAAAAGCTACTTTGTTCGAAAAAAATAACAATTACTATATAATTGTTTTATGTACAAATTTAATATACAACAAATCTGTATTTAAACAAATAAATCATACAGCAAAGACAACAAATAAAATAAATGTCTTTGATCATTTACTTTATTTCTTTAGCTCTAAAAATTCCTTTATCCCTCAGAAATTGAAATTTTTTATAAATTTAATTTTTTTTTCAAGAAACCTTCAAGTTTGATATATAAAGGTTTGACTGTATATATAATCTGTCCCCTCACTATTAATGCAGTATTTTTTCCTTTCTTTTCTTTTCTACTAAAAACCTGATGAAGTTACACTATTTTTGAAGTTAATTAAAACAAGTTCAGAAATGAAAACAGCAGTTTTTGACAACAAATGAAATTCATTTTATGCATCAAGTTACTAGCTATTATTTTAATTTTTGAATTGTTAAACATAGTGAAATAAATAGGAATTTATAGCTTTAGCTATTAATTTTTCTTTGCAATACATTGTTAAGGTATATTTTGTATTAACACAATGTATTGACAAAATTTTCATTTGAATTACAGAAATTCGCATGAAATGAAAATTACACATAATTGGAGGGAAAGTTATAAATATATTAATGCTAAATGATTATTTTTTTAAAATTCAAAATTCAATAATGAAAAAATTATAAAATATTTTTGAGAGAACCCTTAAATAATAAGTTACAGAATTACTAATTACAATTTTTATATCTAACTGAAACAAATGAAAAATTTAAAGTGATTAGTTTCAAAACCATCTCAAATCACTTTTTAAACAAGACATTTTTGTTTTATTTTCCATGTGCTCAATATTTTGGTGTTTCCTGTAATATTTGTTAAAAATGGATTGATCCAATTTTGTAATTAATCATCTCATTTGTAACATGATAAATATATATCATGAATGGTTTAATATCAATAAGAATCTATAAATCAAAAATAATAATAAAAAAGGATATATATATTTTTTTAATTTCGAACATGGAATTTACAATTTTCTTGAAAATATTTCTTTTCATAATTACATAATTATTCATATATTCAATAATAAAGAATCAGATGTTTTATTTAAATATTATTACCGTTTCAAGTCTTAACCTGCCAAGATTAATTAAGTGAGTTTAATTTTTCACCTTCAATGAAAATAACTTGAAATAAATAATCACATGTTGCAGGAAGGAAGGGAGAAATGGTCGTAACTAACTTTTGATAAAACTTGACTCAATTGTGTCAAAATTAAAATATATGAAGAAGATGCGCTAACACAAAAACTAAAATGCAAAAGGTATTATTAGATCGATAATAAATTAAAGAAAAGATAAAAGAACCCTGATTTCATTTTACAAGCAGACCGCATGCAATTAACAGATAAAAGTAGCTATGCACATGAAAAATTATATTTACATGTTACAAACAACTTTTTGATCGAAAAAAGAAATATTAAAATTATTTGTACATTACACTTAGCATGTTAATTCTATAGATTTGATCTGAAAATGGAATAAATTATTTCAACAGTTTGATAAGCCAGTAATAATTGTGGTAGAGAAAATAAAGAAAAACATTTTTTTTTCTTTTTTTTTTAGTTTTTATAAAATAAAAAGGCACGATGATTTGGTTTTGAGCTCCTGCACACATTTATTGAACTGAGTGCCATATAAGAGGTACAATACCAGTCACATTCTGTCCTCCGAATAGAAACTTTGGGAATGTTTGATTTTTTCTATGATGAAGAACGTGGTTCTCAGCTGGTGAGTAACAAGATGGTGATTACGAGAACCAAATCTTAGTTGCGTTCAACACTTATCTTGTGAACCTGAACATCAATAAAAATCATAAAATTAGAGGAATAATGCTATTTGAATGTGTAGCAGAATATATTGTAACCTAAGCTTTGATATCTCATAAGTCTCAACACAATTTTCATACTTCAAAAAAAATCAAAGCATCATTTTATAGGATAACTATTTAATTCCTTACTGAGTTCAAGAATTTTTTAATGGAGTTTCTAAAATAAAGTGATCATTTTAATGTTTTCAAAATGATATAGTTCTTTCGGACATAGAGTATCATAACCTTATTTCTAAAAAGAAATTAATCAGAATATAGTGATGTACCTGGATGAGCAAAAGTATCTCCAAATGTTGATGCAAAAAATATATAATAATCAGGATTTATAGCTATTTTTTTTTAAAATTTAAATTATAATATATATATATATATATACTTTTAATAAGGATCCCATGGTAACTGAGGTACAAGGGAGGCTATTATTAGAATGAAAGCCTGTGGGGCTTCATGCATTATCTCAAAAATGGTAAATTTGAGCTGCTTTAAAACACAGGACTCGATAAACGACCAGGTATTAGATGTCTGAGTCAAAATATTTGAAACATGACTTATGTTGTACCGATCCACTGACACCACTATATTGAAATAACATAATAATTCACTTTTATTAAACTTTTAATCAGGTTTAAGATTTGAAATTGGTCACTTTTCTCCCTCAATTCTCCTTTTTTTTTTCACCTAGTTTCTGGTTTGTCAAAACCCATGATTCCTCAGAGCGAGGGGCAGAAAAGGGGTCTACACTAATAGATCCCATTTCTGGCTCTCAGAATTCTATAAAAATAAATGAAGCACCTCCAACGATTTCCTCATTATCTATAATCCATATTAATATTAAATATCTCAAGGATATGTTTATTTTTTATCTGAAACATTGCAATAATGTTGGGACAATCCAGATCAACCATCAATTCTGAAGCAACATATTTTATCATGAATTTTTTTCATCAATACTAATCTATCACAAAATCCTGTAAAAAAAAATATTATAAAGTAATAAAATTATATAAATGAAATTAACAAAAAACAAATATTAATGAAATAGATCAATGTTTAAAAAGTAAAGAATGATTAATTAGTACATTTCTAATCTATAACAAATCAACAAATAGTTTTAATGCAGGTTTAGAATCAAATAATGTTCTACTGAAATTAATATAATAATTGTTAGGGGATTAATATACACAATGAAACTTGAATTAATTTAATATTGCAAAACTTCTAATTTGAAAAAAACATGCAGATGGTTTATTAACAGTGTAAAAAATTATAGCAGAAAACCTCCACCAGATATTAATATCCATGAAACAGTATCTCCAGTAGGAGAAGCTTTTCTTAGAGATAAATTTACGAGAACATCCATATAGGTAACTAATATATTTATATTACTGAATGATTTCCAGTTATTTTACTGAAATAATAAATTTTATTTGTTTATTTTTTAAAAAAATTATATACAGGGGGAGAGGAGAGATGAAGCATGCAGAGATGAGCATAGCTTTTGATATCAAAAAAATAATAATGACATTTAGTCAATTCATTTAGCTGCAGCAACAGCTACACTATTATTTAATATATAAGCTGTTTGCCCAGACTTAGATAAATTTGTAAAACTAATATTGGTGGAAAAAAAAATCAATATCAAATTATAATCAATATGTATCTCCCAACCACAAGTTATATCTCTGCCCACGTATACATCCACATGAGGATTTTTAATAGAACACTATTTGCTTATAGATTCAAGGATTTGAAACAAAAATCATTTCAATTCTAATGTAATTAAAGAACTAAATATTAACGAAGAGAACATTATTAATCAAAATTCCTCAAAGTCCCATAACCCAACAGACCTGCTTCCTATCCCTGGTACATTGATGGAACTTGATGGTCATATTCCTCGTATTCTTCATCGCCTCCATCATCATAATCAGTGTCATCTGTATTTTCACTTGATTCGACAGACGGTGGTAATGGTGGATCAGTTACTTCCTGGACAGGCTCCTGCAATTTGTTAGTAGCACACTAAGACTCAAATGTTAGTCACATTCAATTATATAAGTAATAAAATCTAGCAAAAAAAAAAACACTTTAAAATTTAACAACCAATTAAAATAAAAAATATTGTGTAAGTTAAAATAATGGATGTTCAAGTATAGTTAGTTGGTTATGATATAGTTAATGTTAGTAATTAATTAATAAAGAGCAAATAGTGAAATAATTATTAATAATATTTCTACTTCATTTAACAATTTGTAAATAGTTGAATTAATAAAAAAATATAAAGCGTTATTCTACATTTGAAAAATCCAACAGAATGATATTTTTAAATAACTGAAAATGTTGCTATGATGATTTGATGATTAATTTCATTCAAGAACAATATTTCAGGTTTTCCCCAAATAAAATTTCAGCCTGATAACCAATAAATTGATATTGCAGGATATATTGTAAAAAAAAATATTGGGGAAGCTAAAATAATGTAATATAAAATAGAAGGTTGAACTAATAGAAGGAAAACATTTTTTTTTTATCTAAAAGTAATAAACTGAAAGGCTGGATTGATTTTGAATTAGATTTTTTTTTTTAATAATGATGAATAAATTAATTGTAAAAAAACAAAATAAAAACAAGATTATTATAATGTACTTTGTTATATAGGCATTCTTTAAATTTAATTAACAAATCAGATGTGAAACCCTTCATGCATAATGACTTTCTTTAATACACCACTCACCAAAATTATTTTTTAATTTTTAGTAAAAATATTTGATTTGTTGCTTAAATTAATTGACTAATATTATATACAACCAGAATAAACTGGATTATGACTATATATAAAGAAGTCTAGTTAAGTTAAGTTTCACCTTCGGAGGCCGCCAACCACAACCAGGTAGCGGAAGACCGTCCTGTCCAATTGGACATGGTGCATCGAGGCCAGGAACTCCTTGATCACCTTTGTCTCCCCGGTCACCTTTTCTGCCCCTCTTTCCTATAGGACCCTGCAAAGGGAAAACAGAATGGATTATTGAAAAGCCTGCACAGAATTTTCATATAAAGGTTTTAGAGTATATAAAATTCAATAAATTAATGGTTTCAAAAATATAAAAAAGAAAGATTCATTTGTAACTGATACTGTAACATTACTATAGAACAATAATTCATTAAATAACCATATTATCAACAGATAATCCATTACAATAATAATAAATAAGTAAAAATAAGATTGAATTATTCGAAGAGTATATGTTCAATGTGATTATAATTGTACATATCAGACAAAGTCAAGCATATTGTATTATAGATGTCATCCTAAAATAATTTTTTCTTAAATCATCAAAATATGTTTTAAATCGTTGTTTGTAAATAAATTTGCATTTATTAAATAATGAAGAATGTGGTTCCACTTTTGGAGGATTTGGTTTAAAAGTTACAACCAATCACCATTATTCATTGCTTTATTAATAATAATTTTCATTAACACAACTATTTTGTACCAAATGTTGCATAACTGACTGGAAATAGACACTAATTGGTTTACCCAACCATATTAACCCTCTGCACTCGGCACTGTTTCAGATTTTACTTACCAGCAACTTGACACCACTTTTCACAAAAACGGGCACTCTAGAATTGTCATGTTATATAGTACACTTTAGAACCAAGTAAGGCATTGTAATGAAATTTGGTTTATATGTATTAATAAGGTAAATAACGAAATCACAAAACTGTCTTATTACTGCAGAAATCTTTACTATTTGACAATTCAATACGATATGAATTCTTGTAAATTTCTTTATTATCTTATTAAGTTTCTCTATATCACTGAACCATACTCATGTGCCTTTGTTCCACTAATTCTACATATTGCTCAATGGATTAGAGAAGTGTATGGTCCATTGTGAATACACTATGCAGGTTAGCTTTTGATGTAAAACCGTGTGATTTATTTATCATGCATCTTGATATTTTTATTTGTCTTTTGTGCCATTTTAATAAAAAAACTACAGGAAAGCATTGACTAATTAAAAAATTGTGGAGGAATAAGTTCATTCTTCTTAATCACTAATAAACTTTCACTTCCCCTCAGAGGGGACAACCGAGTGGAAGGGGTTAAACCCTAAACTTTTAAAAAACCCCTAAACAATAAAACAACTAGAAAAAAACCTGAATTTGCTTTTTGATAATTCTCTTAGTATTTAGCAGTGCAAAAGAGTAATATTTTATTGTAAAACTTCAAACAGGTATTTTTAATCTTAAATTTTATATGTTTACATTATTTACTTGTAAACAACAGTTGTAAATTTTGACAATAAATTAAACTTTTCAAGTATATACTGTTCTTTTGCACTAACAGCTTTAAAATGAATCCTTCTTCACCATAAAAATAATAAAATATTTGAACTATTTTCTTGTTAATCCAAGCTGTCATGACTTACCGGCTCCCCTTTCTGACCTCTTTCGCCTTTGGGGCCCTGTAAAACAATCTCGAGTAAATATCATGCAATTTCAAAAATGCACAAGCATACATATGTCACTAGTCTAATTTATAGACGTTTCTGAGGAACTTATAAAGCTGTGTATCATTCCAATCAAGCTTCTCTTGCATGCTGGGTACAAATATATAAATTAAAGATAGGATATAAGGTGTAAACAAATTAGTCGAGTGAAATTATTCTATTATAAATTGAATTAAAAGCTAATTCGACATAAAAACTTAATAATTAAGATATTAAATTTGTTAGTAAATGTGGTTAGTACCTCTGAGCCAGGAATTCCATCTGTCCCCTATAATCAAATGTAGTTAATATGTTAAATTAGTAAAAATAGGAAATTAGTAATTATAAATAATTTATTAACTAAATAATAAGTGAGTAAATAACATTTGGACAAATAAATAACTATTAGAACAAATTTAAATATTTAAAAAGTTAATAAGAACTAAAATAAAAAAAAAAGTTATGACTCGTTTTAGAAATTCAATTTTTGAACTTATTTTTTAGTAAAAAGCATAAATGTAAATGCAGCATGATCAAACAATATAACTGTGTTGAAAAGATTAGTAAATAATTAGATAGTTCAATAAGATTTATTTTAGATTTAAAAAAAAAAAATATGATCACTATTTCAGTAATTAATAAAATATAACTAATATAAACTTGAAACATTTTATTAGTTAAATAAAAAAAAAAAATACATAAAATTGTTAAAATTAATGATGTGATTATAATTTAATTTAAAAACCATATTAACCACTGTAATATCAATTTTAAAATTTAATTATGCTTTACTATAATTAACTAAGATGGCATTGTAATATCAATTTTAAAATTTATTTATGCTTTACTATAATTAACTAAGGTGGCATTCACATCAATATTGTATGCATGAAGTCATAATTTGAAAAGGGAAGTCCCTTTAGGGAGGAAAAAAAATTAAATGTAATGAAATCTTTCTCACTCAACACTGAACAAATTAAACTAGAGTTCAAGTATGTTTACTTTAAAAACAAGCTGATGAATTGTTGACTTTACTAAGGCAAAGTTCTTGTGAACCAGTGGTCCACAACTGGTCCAGGTTGGGCTACGGAAAGGGTTCAGCAGTACATATTTTATGAAGAATTATTGTTAAAACTGCTTTAGTATTACCTTGACTGATGTGTGTGGTTTAAAAAAAAAAAATAATGTTTTCGCCTTTTCCAAAATAAAAAAGAATAAGAATTGTAAAGACAATAAGTCGTCAATGAGAATGGCTAAGCTTCCTAATTCAGGTTGATGTGGTAGCCAAGTTCGGCAGTGGATGATAGGCAGCAGATTGTACTAACTTTCTTCAAGTGTATATTTAAAGCTAGAAGTACAATATTGATTTTATAACTTTTAAAATTGCTGCTTTATAAGTATGGGTGTGATTTTTATGAAATTTGTAGAATAATGTAGGATTTTTTTTAAAAAATTAGCAGTAGTGAGTGCTTGCAAGAAGTACCATTTTTTGTGGAATGATCTAGCTGCACCAGGACTAAGTTAGGGAGGTAGATTGCACAAGAGTACCAGGGCAATTGCAATAAAATCTTACAGATGTGGCCTAATCTACTTCTGACACACTCCTATGGTGTGAAACCAACAAGTATGTTTTTTAGTTCAATTTTATATGTATACAAAACAGTTGTTAAGTATTAGTACACAACTTACACCTCCCCAAAAAATATTTAATAGGAATAATGTTAGCACGACTATAAATATAAATTATTCATAACATACAGGTAATCCAGGATCTCCTCTTTCACCCTTTGCACCTGGTTCACCCTGTCCTCCCTGAAAAAAATGTAGGTAGTTAATCATGTTAAATAAAATTTTAAAAAAAATGTAATTCAAGGAAATATAATTTACACCCTATGAGAAATAACAAACAATGGACACCCATATTTTAAATATAAAGTATAAAATCAAAATAATTTATTTTTCATGAAATCGACATGACTGAAAGTTAATTGAAGTCAAAATTTAATTATGCCAAAAGCCTCTCCAGAAATACATATTAAATCATTATCTTTAATAATTTACGAATAAGTAATTTTTTTCAGACATTGATAACAATGACAAACACAAATTAGCCAGCCGTGTCCTTAATAAAATAAATGGATTGTTTCAAGTCTTACTACATAAATATAAAATATTACTCATAAAAATATTTGATTAACATTTAATTAATTAATTAAATGGTTATTTAATACTAATTATATCTACCGGTACAGTTGCATGTAAAGCAACCTATAACCACTAGAAATATAGGTATACCATTAGTGCTTGATAATTTTTGATAAGCTGAAATATAAATAAACTGATTGATATGAGAATTCTAGATTAATCTTTGATAAAGTACAATGTAGTCTGAAATGCCCTTTATTGAATCCATTTCCATTCAGTAAACAGTGGTGAACAAATGTGTATTTTTTTATAACTTAATTTGTGTCTTTTATTTCCTAAAATTGTTTTCAAAGAGAATTTAATTTTTAATATAATTAACTTATATTCTCTAGAGAATTTTTAAAAAATACTTTCTCACTTTCTCAAATCATATAGTAGACTATAATATATTCCGCATAAAAAAATTTGGCATTATTAATTTTACTGAGATCACAAAGTCCCCATTTTGATAGATTCAAAAAGTATGGAGATTTTTTTAAGCATAAATGATAATAATTTCACAAACATGAGTGTCCATTTTTGTTTTTTGTATTATTGTATAATATTCAAACTTACTTTCATTCCATCCAAACCAGGAGGACCCTGAAACATTTTAAAAATGTTATAGATATTTTTGATGATATTAATAACAAATAATCGACAATTTAATTCAAGAAAGTTCATTAATTAATAAATAATAATAATTAGTGGTACTTATTGAGTGCATTAATAATTCGGTAAAGTCATGCTGTAGTATATAAATTCTTTTTCTTGATTCCAATAAATATAAATAATCAAAGTGCTTACCATTCGTATTAGTCAATATCTGATGCTGCTCAAACATGCTGTGAGAGTTGCATTGGGACATGCAACGATTGAACCCTTTTCATCATTCGTTTCATGCAAAAAATTGTTAACTTAAAATAAAAAAAGGGAAAAATACCTGATCTTTTTAAGATCTAATAAAATGGAGTGAAGGCTTAAGAGATTATTACACAAGGAACCAGGTAATGTTATTCGGATTACTTTTTTTTTGGCTGTGTAAAGAGAACTAGAAACCATAAAGGAAAATGTGTTAATAAATCACTTATTATAAAGGTAGAAATTGAAACTGCAACCAATAAAAAGTAAAATAAAATTAATCAAAAAGCTGATTGTTTACTTTAAAATAATTTTGAAAAGATTCTAGAATATAATATAAAAAAAGATTGGAAAATTAATAGTTGTCGTTTGTGATTGATTGTAGGAATATGCTCTAGGTGGTGATTAAGAAAGGTACAGAAATAGCAGAAAAACTATTTATTAGTAATTTATTTACTAAGAAATAATTTACTATTACTATTTTACAAATAAAAAGTTAGAGGAATTACTAATAAATAGTTTTTCGGATATTTTTGTATCAATATGGAAGTTATAGTACTAACATGGTTGTCGATAGTAACAATTAATTCAGTGCCTGTTTCCCATGGATAACCACAGATAAAAAATTCTGGAGAGATGATACTCTATTAGAATAATATTAAAGAGCATTGGTTCTTTGAGCTTTTTATTTTGATTATACTTTTGAAAAATAATTAATATAGATGGGTTGGTAATGAACCATACTCCCAACTATCCCAAGATAAAAGTCACAAATTTATTTTCTATTCTGTTAGCTAAGGATAGAATATTTGGATCTAATAAGCCTAACCTCTATAAAGTGGGTTTCTATTCCTTAACACTTCGACTGTGGATGACGACACAGTGTCGTCAAGCTGTGGTGGCTTGGCGGTTGTTAAGGAAGGATCTATTTCTAGCTTGCCTAAGGAATGGTAGGAAGAGCTCTAACATCTCCATTTCACCTTGGGTTGTTCCAAACTGTGTTTAGTACTGTCTTAGCTTCAACCAGCAAAGATCGTTCTGGGTTCTGACGCCTTTATAGATTTCTACATTTCTTCAAATTATTTTACAATCAAATTTATTTTTTGGAGCATATACATTTATTTATTTATTTATTAATTTATTTTACACAATTCCAATCACATTTTGTACAGGTTCAAAAGTATTTTTATTTTTAAAAAAATTTTTGTTTACATTTTTTTGGACTATTTTTTGTTTTATAGAAAATGAGGTGATATAAAATAACATTCTGGAGTCCTTGTTCAGTAATTTAGTTTTTAAAAAAACTGCCAAAAATTTATATATCAGCTGATAGCATAGATAGATTCAGCTGCATATGCGGGGGACAATGTGTTGTCAAGGTTAAAAAACAGGTATTTAAACTTAATTTGGGTAAATATCTTATTTTATACATTATATAATGCTTATTTAAATTAAAAGAAAAAAAATGGGCTTTTTAGTGGTTTCTCAGATGAGCTTCTGTGGTTAAAGTGTTAAATGGATTGAAAAATACTAGAGTAGCCACAATACTGCATCTGAGATCCTCTTTGAATTATTCTACTTTAGTATCCTCATTATTCGTCGAACTGAAAAGGATTTTTTTTTTATTATAAAATTTAATTTATTTAATTTTGGATATAGAATCAGTTGATATGATGGCAATACGATAAAGTATACTTATCAGAAACACCTAATCAAGGATTTGGAAATGAAATAGAATTCAACAGTATTCTCATTATTTGTTATTGGAATCACAACTTTAGTAATATTTTAGATTTTTTACTTAGTGGACCATCAATGCCTTTAAATTAAAATATGTTAATTTTTTAGAAAGAAATTTTTTCACTTGACCAACCACATTACGTTACTTTATTAAAATAAACTTGTATGAGAAAAGCACAAGTATAAATTTAACAAGTTGCATTTTCAATTTCTATCATAAAACTATATAATTAACCAGTTATATATAAAAGCTAATTCATCTAGAAAAAAAAAAATTAGGATTTGAAAGGGTGGATTATTGAAAATGTTTAAAACATTATACTTTTTTTATGAAGCAAAACATGCTTTTGACATTAATACTAAATTTATTTTGACATTAAATATATCAACCAGATACATCTTAATAACATACAATGTAATATGGCAGTTCCACTATCTGACATATATTACAGTATTTATTGTATACAATAATAGAACAAAAAACTTAACGGAATACATTATTTTGAACTTTTGTTTCCCAATAAAATGTCTCTTGTCCTCTAACCGTAGTCACTACTCACAAATTTCTTTTAGGCTTCTCGCACAAGCAAAGTGCTTTTTCACATTTCATTTTATTATATAGTTACAAAAATTACAATTTTATGATTTTACGATGGCATTACAACTGAAAAATAATTGTAAACTAAAAATAATCAAGCGATTTGTTGAGGCAATGAAATGATTAGTTTGAATTAATTTGATTATGACAAAAAATAATTAAAAATGGTATATTTATAATACACTTCACTTTTATAATTCCTATTAGATATATATATAATACATGTTTAAAGCCATTTGGCAAAAATATATGTATATAATTTTTAGACCAATATAGATGAACTATAGTGGAATCGCTCAGGCAGGCAATTGATAACAAAAATACAACTTTAAATTCTATTCATTATTTTTTTAAACATGTTTTTTCCTCCCTTAAAAATAGCAGGGACATTTATAATGCTGACTACATAAGAAAAACATACTGACACCTGACGTTCCACTATAACTCTAAATTTTAAATGGTACTTAGCAAATATAAAATCTTTATTTCTAATTAAATACTAAATACAATGATTAACATTTTGGTTTTTGTTTCATACATTTAAAATGGAGAAAAAAAATAATAATGAAGATAAAATACAGTACTCCCTCCATAATCTAACTTTTCCAGAAGTTCAGAATTGCTTACAACTTTAGGTAGTCAAAAGCACTAGGTATTTGTTATGTGTGAATGTATGATCTAATGAGATAAACAAAACTAGGTGGATTAGCAGCATTTTATCTTGTAATATTTCATATTTCACTTTACAGGCATATTAGTGTCAGTATTCTCATGTAGAAGTCTTAATTTTTCATTACAGTAACAATTGCCAGTAAATTGAAAAATAACAATGATGATTTCATTTGAATTAATTAATTAAAAATATGAATAATTAAAAAATAATAATAATTTTTCTGATATATTTTTCATGCATTACGAACTCAATACACATTTTTTGTCTGCTAGATATGTTTTTTGGTTTGTATTAAAAATCCAAATTTCCGTCACTATCTGGGCCTCATATCAGCCACCAGATTAGCAAGAGTGTACTGTTAAGCAAATAAAAAAAAACAAAAAAAAAACCGAAATAATTGTAAAAATGTAGAAAAATATAAATTTAAAAATTAGGCAGTGAACAAAGGCATTATACTACAAAATATACTCTGATTAAAGTAATTTCAATAGATTAATTTACATAGAATGGTAAACATAAGAAGGGAAACAGTGTAGAAACAGCTACACATAATCCTTCTTCATATCTTTCATGGTTTTTTAATAAATTTGTATTTTGTATACCATAAAAAGTGATGTTTAATTCTTTTAAAAAAATGGCACATTTTATTACAGAACATAAGAAATTTTAATTTTGTGCCAAGCTAAAATTATCTATATCTAATTAACTGCCATAAAGTTATCCATGTCATTATACTTATACATGTACATATATTTATATATATATAAATTGTACCATACAAAATTACTATGTACACACTAAAACTTTACAATGGAGGGATCATAAAGGACTAAAGTAAGTATATAAAGAGTTAAAGGAGATCAAGTCGAAAAAACACACAGAACTGATTAATAAATTATTCATGTTAAATTGGAAACTAAAATCACTCTAATGAAAGCACCCAGTTTTGGATGAACCATAACATGGAGCTTTGTGTAAAACAGTAAAATGGAATGTTATAAACAAAATTGTTTTCAAGGAAATTGATTCTTTTCTTCTAATATCAGTCTTTTAGAGGAAACCAAGCCTCCTTTGATACCAGATTTACTACCCTCTCTGTTAAATACATAAAAGCATTAAATTAAAAAAAAAATTATATATGTGTAACAAAGAAAATTAAAAAAAAAATTATAAAATAAAATTTGTGTCAAACACGGACAAAGAGAAATTTACATATGTTTCAATTAAAGATGAAGTTAACTGTTTATAGAAGGAGAGCTAACATTAAATCACAACATTTGTACCATGACAAATAGAGCGAGTCAAAACTTGAAGAGAGCGAATTTCTCTTTATTTATACTATGAATTTATATTCTGGAAGGTTAGTTTGTTGTTAGACTCCCTTCCAAGGTTAGTTGATGTTAGTTGACTGCGTTGAATTTGTTAAGGGTATATCGGCCTTACCATCAGACCTGGTTTCCCGACATCACCTGGTCTGCCTGATTCTCCTCTCAGACCCATTGGACCCTGAAACCAAACTCTATGTAAATTTTTCCACTAAAAATATTAGTCAAAAGATATTTTAACAGGGTCAATAAATATAATAGTTTCCTGATCACTTAACTTTGTTTGGAATATCTTACCGATAAGCATAAGTGCATTATTAACCTTGTAATATTAAATGGGTACAGGCTTATACTATATCTACAAACTTGTATCCAGGATCATAAAACATGAAATATAAAACTATCAGTAGTAGCTGGGATATTAGAAGATTTTGTTAAAACTTGTGATACTAGATGAGGTGAAATTGGTTTGTACCAGCTTTATCAGGATTTTTTTTTTTAATTTTAAGCGAAGTTATTCACAGTAGCTGAAGTCTTCTTCAATCAATTCAATTTGTCTGACTTTTTGAAGAACTTCACTATGAGTGCCTGTCTTCAGGGAGCTTTTTCATTCGGATCCCAAACACAAATAAACCATATTTGGACTATGTGTCATCAATATTGCCAACTTATCAACAAAACTTCTTTTAAGAGTTTCATTAGCTTTTAAAAATATTCTTATATCTGCTTCTATAAGATTGGATTCTGTCTGTTCCAGAATATAATGTTTTTATTATGTGCTTATGGACCTTTCCATATGCAAACCTTCCAGATAATTTTGTGAAATGATTTCAATTAGGTATCATTAGATCATCCATTAGAAATGATGAAACAATACTGGATCGTTACTGTTTTTTATGTTTAAGGATTCAAAAGAATTTCTACCATTTTTGAAGGCATTTTTGTCTAGTCATTCAGGACAATCTTCAGAGGTTCTTACATAAATCTTCTCCACACCTGTTTGGTACATTTGATTAAAATTTTGTTGCAAGTACATAAAACTAGATCAACTTAAATTACTTCTGCTTCTAGTTCAAGATCTAAAATACTCTTCATAGCATAAATGTACCTTGTCTTGTATTGAATAGAAAGTCTTCAGAAATGTAGTAAGAGTTGGATCAAGTAAAAGACATGCCATCAATCAGTTTCTGGCAAGGAAAATTACGACTACAAATGTAAATTTAGTGTCATTTTCAACTTCTTAAACCAAAAAAGATTTTCTTCAGGAAAGAATCTGTTAATACCAATGCTGGAAGATAGAAGAAAAGATCATGTTCTACTAGCTACCAAAAGAAAAACAAACATCGATATTTTGGTGTTAGGGAGTTCAGGTTGTCATTTGCACTTTATGCTTCATTTATTATTATGATTCTTTTCGTATTCAGCTGTTGTTTAGAAAATTATATTTGACATGTATTTTGGAAAAAAAAAACTGTTTTAAATGAAAAATATAGGTAATATCAAAATTTACTATATACCATTTATTTTTAATCTGATTAGTAAGATAAAAAATCATTGCTCGACAATCAATAATGAGTAAGATATGGTGGATTCTCCAATTGCTTTACTACTTTGCACTCCTAATCCTATTGATACTCAAGCATCAGCTAGGAGATAAATCACCTTTTAGCTAATAATCAAAATATTAGAAAAACATTTTATAACACATCTGAGTATTTATATAAGTATAATTTATTGGATAGAAGAACATTAATTATATAAAAGTTCTTACCGGTAACCCCATAGGACCTGGATCTCCTTTTGAGCCTTTTTCTCCCTAGAAAAAAAATAATAAGTTAATTATGCATCATAAAAAAATATGAGGAAAAAATGAGTAGTTGTCCATGTTGTAGTATCCACAACTGTGAGGGTTAAAATTTGATTCTCAATTAGGTCTTTTCAAAGCAAGTGTTATTTTACATTTACCCGTTAACAGAAAAAACAACAACCTTTCTCAAAATATAATAACATTTATAAAATATTGTTAGCTTCTAAAATTTACCCTAAAGGTGACGGCAAATGGGTCCATAACATTTCATCAACCAATATTCCCTCCAATGTTTGTAATATTCTTAGCTTAGGTCCAAATTTTTTTAGTCCCAACTCTTCATTAAAAATCATCCTAGAACTTATAACCGATCTAGAATATATTCACAATGACCCCCTTATTCACCATTCAAATGACAAGAAAGAGTTATCCCGTACTTCTATTTGCAACATCATTTTTAATCATCTCCTACATTCTCAATTCGATACTTATAATTTCTCCTCAATTCTTCAAAGACATTTCATTAACCCATTATTTTTTAAAATCTCAACATGACATCATTATCACTAGAGCAGACAAAGGCAGCAAGACTGTCATCATGGATCGTCCAGTCTGCAATAACAAAATGGCTTAACTTTTATCTGACCAATCTACATATGCACCCATATCCCGGGACCCTACTCCTTCACTACAGACCAAATTCAACCAACATCTCAAGGACCTTTTACATTCCCAACAAATCAACTACCCCATATACAGAAATTTTATTTCCTATAATTCTGTTGCCCCACATTTTTATGGACTTCCTAAAATTCATAAGCCACTGTGATCTTATATTATCTTTCACTATCCCTGACTATTATAAACTTGTTTCCTTTGATGTAGAGAGTTTATTTACCAACATTTCTATCGAGAAAGTGTTATTTATTGTCGAAGCCAACTGGCAATCCATTGCACTCCACACTTCCCTTAACCATTTTTCCTACCATAATTCCCTTCAACTCTGTTGTAAATCTGGTTACCTTACCTTCCGGGGTCAATTCTTTAACCAAATTTCAGGAAATCCTCTAGCAACCAATCTTTCCAACATTGTCCTAAATGATTTGCTTGATTCAATTATCCCACTCTTTCCAGTTGACATTATTCTTATTAAAAAATATGTAGACCTCCTCCTTGTCTTAAATCCTGATAAAATCCCTGATATTTTATCTGCCTTTAATTCTTACCATCCACGCCTTAATTTTGCTGTAAAAATTGAAAATAATAACTCCATTTCTTTCCTTGACCTCCTTATCATAAGAAACCCAGACTATACCGTATCCACTGACTGGTACACCAAACTAACCTACCCAGGTAGACTTCTAAATTACCACTCCCAGCATCCTTACCATCACAAAATTAATGTAGCCAAAAACCTTATCCACCCTATAAAATAGGAATCAGAAAGGGAAAGACTATTCTTTCCCTTTCTGATTCCTATTTTCATGAGAAAAAACACACACTGCATTAAATAAATACTCTTAGCAAATAACTCCCCCTCCATATCATTCATAAACTTATATAAAACTACAAAAATTGTCTCACCACTACACCTAATTCTTCACAACCCCTTTCTATCCCTTTATACAGGTCACTACCATTCATTCCCTCTCTTTCTTATAACATCCAAAAATCCTTACGTTCTGCTATACCTAACCTTCGTATTGCTTTCAGACCTCACAACACACTATCTAATATTTACTCAAAACTAAAAGACCCTATCTCTCTTCTACAACGAACACTTGTCGTATACCACATTCCTTGCTCCATTCCAATTGTAATTCTGCTTACATCCTTGAAACCTCTTAAAAGACCGTATCAAACAGCACAAATATTCTGTTTCCTCACATAATCATTCTGCCTCAAAACCTTCAGAACATTCTCTTTCTTTAAATCATTCCTTCGATTTTGAAAAAACGTTTAAACTAGCTACAGTTCGTAAACATGACAAAAGGTTCATCTCTGAAAGCTTCTATATCCAATTAGAACCTTCTTCCATTAATTTAAAAACCGACAAGCACAACTTATTGTTAACATATTCGCAAATAGTTAATTTATTAAAAATGTAATTTTTTTTTTCTCGCCCACTTTGTAATGTATTGTTTTACTTTTTAAATTATTTCAAAAACATCTGTTGTCACTCTTATACGTTTCCTCTTTTTAACAATTTTAAATATCCAAATACTTATAACACACTGTCATCTTCCGGTAACTTCATCATTCTTGTAACATATTTTTTAAAATTTTCTAAAACAATTTGTTGTCACCCTCTTACACACTTTCCTCTTTTAAATATTTTTTACTTTTTATTTTTACCCACTTTTAATGTTTTGTCCAATAGATATCTTCGTAATGTATGTTTTAATTCTGAGTCTGGCCGTTGGCGGTACAGAACTCACTTGGCTGCCCAATTCACTTCAAACAGGTGCATTTTATGTTTTATTCCCCTTTTCTATTCTTTTCTTTATTTTTCTTTATTTTCCTTACCCACTTTATTAGTTATGTTCACCAAATTGTTATGTTTTCTATTCACTTCTTTTGTCTAACTTAACTTCATATTTCGTTTCTCTTATATAATATTATGGTTAAATATTTCATTAGTTACATATATTTTCTTTCTATCAATTTTAATTTTTCTTTCCATAATTTTAATTTTTAAATTATTAATAAACAAAAATATCCATATTTCTTTGCATTATATAACTTCCAATTTTTATTTCCTTAATTATGTTATTTTTACTTACTTATTTAATTACCTATATATTCATTTTATTTTCCAATTCTTTCATTAATTTTATTTTATTATTTTCATTCTATACAACTATTTACTTTATGTCATTCTGTTTATATTTTATTTTTTGTATTCATTGGTTCTTATCTTATTCTTTGTTCTTAGCCCTGATGAAGGCTGGAAATTCTAGCCGAAATGTAGGCACTATTAAATAAGTTATTTAAACTTATTTGTGTTATATTTTGACCGTAACCCCCAACCATCTTCTCATATATTTTAAGAATATGTTCACATTTTTACCTGTTCTCCTTTGGCTCCATCCATTCCTCGATCTCCTTTGATGCCTGGTGGTCCTTGGAGGCCTGGTACTCCAGGTAATCCTGGAGGTCCTGGGGGTCCGATAATCTGTATAAAGAAATTATTGTCATATAATTCAATAAATTATAAATATTTTAATAAATTTATAACTTTTAGAATAAATACATATATTTATCAATTTATAAAATAATTAATCCTACTAAATGTTCAACAAATAATTAAAAATACTTGCAAACCACGTAATATTTGAGCATTTTGGGGGTTTGATTCACATGGGTCAGTAAATATTTATTATCTGAAATCGCTGAGAAATAATTCATAATATTCCCATGCTGGGACTGTCTGGGACTATAATGGAATTTTTGGGCTAAAAAATAAATAAATAAAATAATATGATACACGCAGTTTATGAACAATTCAAATGTTTTTAAAATTTTAAATTATAATTTAATTAATAAATTATAATTTAAAAATCCACCAATAGATAAAAATAAATTATTAAAAATAAAAACAAATAAATTACAATACTTACAATCCATTACCATTAAATTTCTCATTTGTTGCATTTAATAAAATTATAAAGATTATTTTAATTTAATCTATTAAAGTTTTTTTACTTTCAAATCAATAACTTGTTACATAAAGCTTGATCAATATAAACTTTTACTAAATATTCTACTCACTGTATCTCCTCCGCTCGTTTCGAAAGTCCCATCTCCCTGAGTCAGCACAAACAAACAATTAGTCATAAAGCTTTAACCGTATAAAAAAAAAAAAAAATCATTTGATTTAAAACGAACACAAAGTAAAGTCATGAAAAATAATAATTTTAACTTCTCACCTGTCGTCTTCTCAATTTCTTGTATTTCTTCATTATGCAAAAGAAAACAAAAAACAAAAGAAAAAAATGTGTTAGTAAATAAGTGGGGAAAAAAGAAAAAGAAAAAACAAAAATTAATAGTTTTAAATTACCGATTCTCCTTTGTCACCTTTCTCTCCTTTTACACCAGGATAACCCTGAAAAAAAATAACAATAAAATAAAACGTTTAGGCTTTCTGAATTATTACTAAAGCTGCAGTTAGATCAAATGAGAATTTCTATGAACTAGTACAAAGCTTTAAAGAAGTGAAAAAGGATTACATAGTAGTCCACAATTCACTATCAAGGAAGAAGGAATGTTGAAGATCTACCCTTACAATTTAAAGACAATAAACAAAGGTGACATCCTTAAGAAGGTATGAACTTACCAGAAAGTTGGTTGGGGTCATACCATCCCAGAAATGAGTAAAAGGGAAAATTATTAATTAATATTGTCCTAGAAGATGAAGGGTTTACATTTCTGAATTCAATAAAACATGGACAAATAATATAGGCCAACTCAGAACCTCCTTATGAGGCACTAACAGGGCTGAAGATGATACTCCCTATGACAAAACGTCAACTCTGGATAACGATGAGCCATCTGTTTGGGTTGAATGGCCTACCCCTTCACCTAAGATGAACAAAACTTCTAATACAAAAACTGTTCCATGTCAGAGTGCCCCGTCAGCATGAGTACTGCTGACTCAAATGCTCAGCTGCAAGCCAGGCTAAGAACCAGCAAATTACAGGAGAAAAAGTCTCAACCTAAGGGCAACTGAGTTGCTCTCCAAAGGAAAACAAAATTGAATGTTTAATTTAATCAGGGAGGGAAAAGATGTGAGATATAGTCCAACCTGCTCCAGGAAGGATAGCAGTGTTGGATATGTAACCTTGTCATGTTGTTGTAGAATTGTTTAAATTATATAGAGCCGTCTGTTGCTCAGAGAGTTGAGGCCATGGAAACTGCAGCAGAACCAGTTTGAATCCAGCCTGGAGGGGGGGGGGTCGACTTTTATTTCTCTGGTAGTCTAACGAAATAAAATCTTGACCCGCATTATGATGGGGTGGTACCCTGTAGATAACCTCCTGTATAACCAGAAAGGCAGTAAAAAAAAAAAGAAAGTTGTTTATGTTATGTATGTTGTTAATACTAGTGAAATAAATTGTTTGGTAAAATAACTTTACTAAATAGTAAATCAATGTTGTTCTTTACTGGAACTATATCATTACTATCCAAAATTAAATACAAAATTTGGTATATAAACACTGATTCAAAGATTTAATGATAAAAAGTTCAGATACCACAGGCAGAATGTTTTTTCCCTCTAAAGCAAGGAAACCTATGAATGAGCTATACGAGGAAACCTATGAATCTATGAAAGATACTGGTAAAGAGAGATATTAAATCCTAAATGAAAGGTCATTTATTAATATAGGAAATCTGATGGAAACTAGAGTGTTAAAAATAGTATTAAAAATAAAATAAGGTTTCTTGTAAATAATAAAGTAAAATTTTTAAAACTAAACAGCTTATTTGGAATATAAGAGGTAATCTTTCTTGCTTATTTATATTAAAGATTTCTGAAGGACTGTTCACTATTATTATTGCTGAAGAGGGATTACTGTTCTAGCATGATAATAGTGACATTTGATTCAATTTTCTTTTTTTACCATTTCAAATTTAAACATGAAATCAAATAATTGTTGTTGCAGATAAAGTAGGTCACACTTATGGAGACTTTTGAGAATCACCACAAACTAAATCTTATCTTCATATATACTTACTGGAGGTCCTGGAAGGCCGGGCGGCCCCATAAGTCCAGGAGGGCCGATGTCCCCATAGTCTCCTTTTTCTCCTTTCGGCCCAAACTGCCCCTAGATTACATAAAGACATAATTTGATTATAATGGTAAACAAGATTGAACTGAACAGCTTCTTTATTAAATAAAACAATCTAATAAGATATAACTTAAACTATACATCATATTGATTTACTGAAACATACTTTCCATTTCTAGATTTAAAAAGAACAAGCTTATCATATCAATAAATAATATCCCATCACATCCTAAACTCATTAATTATACTTTATAACTCTAGCTGTTTGGTTTTAAAACTAGAGAATTTAATTAAATCTTTGGTCACTGTCCATTTTAGGTGTTATTTCAGTTACAGAAATTTTAAATAATGATTGACCATCTAAAAATTAAAGATGGTCTGTATTTAGTAGTGTAAATATTGTGTTGTTATCATCATTTCAGCCTTCACTTTAAGGTTCTAATCATTAATTGTTATCTAGTTATAAAATATATGATAGTTGTTTTGTTAATCCCAGCCCTGACACAAAGGTGTAACTGGTATATTGTAATCCAAAAAAATGGATCTCTTTTGCAGTGAAGCTAAAAATCTTTAATTATATTATTTCAAATTCTTGAGACAAGGTAATTATTTATTAAATAAATAAAAAATTTGTATCCATGTTTTTCTCAACACTTTATTTTTCACCAGTCCAACGTTTCAGCCATTCTAGCCTAATTATATTGAAGATGTCCTTGAAGATGGCTAGAATGGCCGAAACGTTGGACTGGTGAAAAATAAAATTTTGAGACAAAAATGGATACGAATTTTTGATTTATTTAATAGCTAAAAATCTTTTCAGCATTCTTTCAAGTATTGGTATAAAAGGATAACAGTATGTTTGATATTGAAAGTCATTTATGATTAAAAACTCAAGGCTGATCACCACTAAATAAACAGTTTCTATTAAAATTAATTCAGTAATTATGCATTTTTATTTATAACTCCATAGCCATATATGTTACTCCTTAGAATATGAATTTTTTTTTAAAATTAATTACACAAAAAACAATAATATTAAGAAGAAGAATGACCCATATAAACTTTCTCAATTACTTTGTCCATAAATAGAAAAAAATATTAGGATTAATACTTGTGCAATAATTTTTGACAAAAATAAACTTTCATTATGCTAAAAGATATTACATAGAATAGGAGACAATGTACTAACCGGAAGCCCTGGTGGGCCTTGAAGACCTGGTTCCCCGTGAAGGCCGGGCTCACCAGGTGCTCCAGGAGGGCCCATCTCACCTTTCCTACCTGGAATACCTACAAAACAAGAGACAATTGATTTAATGGCTTTCTATATCACTTCCAGAAAGATCAATAAACATTTCAAATATGTTATGTAATATATGCCTCAGTTGACAATATAAACAGTTTACCTCAAACATATTATTTTTAGCAGCATTGCATTTTTATCAGTAAACAGAATCCCTATCTTGACTTACTGAATTCACAGTAGGCAAAATCCAAAATTAACTAACAATAATATGACTTTTATTAATAATAATCATTGTTTCAATAATTATAGAGTCCACAATCTCAACACCAGAGGCTATAATACAGGACTCCTAACTTACTTTTTTATATTGAATCATCTTATAATATATGAAATTCAAGATTTTGTATTTATATAGCTCAAGGAAGACCATCCTAGATCATCCCAGACTATATAATATGGGTGCCAACTCTCACATAGAAACCTGGAGATCGAGTGTAAATTCTGACTACATTTCCTGGTTTAATATTTGGTCAAGGAATAGTGCTTCATTATAAGGAACTAAGCTCAAAACCAATTATTAGTCACAGGAGTGTAGATATTCTTATTTACTTTGCCTTTTATAAATTTTGCATATAATACTATTTTATCAATTAAAATTCGAAAACTATTAAATCAGTCTTTCAAATTATTTATTCTATAATCATTCCAAATTTGTATTTTACCTCATATTTAAAAATTCTTTTGCCACATTGGTTCAAATAATTTATTTTGTTAAAGGATTAATTTTTTTATTAGAAATGTCTTTCTAATATAAAAACGAGGATACAATTTTAAGGCCTTCCTATGTTTTTACAAAATCAACTAAAGTATAAGACATTTATTCAGAACTTTAATATTGATGTTTGGTAATTTTATTACAAAGCAGCAGCTTCATAAAACCTGGCCCAAAAAAGTATTCGATAATGTGCATCTTTTCAGGAGGACTGAATATGTCTCAATTGCCACTGTTGCGATTTAGACCCACAACCTTGTCTCCAGTATTAAGTAAATTTACATGAACAAGATTTTCAATCAAATCAAAACAGGATTCTCTGAAACAATGGCTAATATCTGAGACATTTTGAGCAGAAATGTACCTTGGTGTGTCAATGGGGCTCATTGTCATTTCAGGACTGAATAAAGTCTGAAAAGGAACTGCTATGGTTCAGACGTATAAGATGTTCCTCATTTTCCTAGATTATAGTGGTTCTATGTGATACAACATTTTTTACTAGATTCTCTGAAACAATGCAGCACAGCATTACTAGTCTGAACATGTTAGGGGAAATTTCACTTTACATCAGCCTGGGAGTATTATTGTCATTTGACATTGGTTTTTGTTGTATTTTATATTTTTCAATATGTGGACAACTGAAACTAATTTGAAGTATTTAAAGTTCTTCAAATTAACGATTATTTTATGGATATCAGATATATCGAACACAAATAAGGCAGGTACTAAAAATTTTGGCTTTTCAATATTGCAACGGAAAAATTGACAATTGTAAGTTAAATAAAAATATCTAATTTAATATATTTTTAATGTAGAACAAAATATAGTGAAGGATAGGCAATGTTTGCTTGAATATATTTGTTGATTCAACATTTTTTAAGTTATTAATAATGATGAGGCTGTAAAATAACAAATAATAAATAAATTGTATACATCTATATAGCTGGGTAACAAATTTTATTTACATTTAAGATAATTTTTAGATAGTTCCTTTAGAATTAATTGTTAATATAATATTACTTAAAATGTGTGTTTTATTCCACAGAATACTGTACCAGGAAGACAGGGTTTGAATCCCAAATTAGTTTTACAAAATATGATTTAATGCATTTAAGAAATTCAATTTCACCCAAAATTGATGAAATTATCCTGAAGCCTTCCTAAAAAAGTATAATATGAGAAAACATAAAACAAAATAAACAATGAGGGTATGCAGTGATAAATGCTATTCATGACGGTTTGGGGGAAACAAATAAAAATATTGATCTCAATGTTGGCCATTAATAATTACTAGATTTAGAATAAAAGAGTATGGAAAAGCGACTCTACCTGAGCTACCTGGGTACCCTAATGCCTTTTCAACTTTAATATTAATATTATTAAATACATATAATTATTCATAGTTAACCTTAGTGACACGAATGTCTACCTTTAATAGCAGATTCTTCACCAACTATTTCTCCTGAAGACCAATCAGAGATTACTCCTTTTTCAGAATAAATAGATCTACGATTCCTAGTTTCATTGGAATTTGAAGAATGGGATTTTGAGAATGGGTAACTCTCAAAACCTTTTCCTTTTTCAGGAACTCCAAGACGTTCTACTTCTCCACTTAATCCATACATCCCATAAAAACTCGATTTGCCAAAAATAACACATTCTCCTTTGGGTCCAGGTAGTCCTATGTCTCCTTTGGGTCCAGGAAATCCCATCTCTCCTTTGGGTCCAGGAAGCCCAGGAGAAGAAGGAAAATAATCGATGGGTGCTAACCCTGGAAATCCTAGAGGCTCATATCCTCCTCTCATTCCTTTGCCTAAAAGACATTCTCCTTTAGATCCTTTGAGCCCATCTCTTCCGGGTAGCCCTGGAAACCCAGATGGTCCTCGAAAACCAGGTGGCCCTGGAAGACCAGGTGGCCCATGATGTCCTGATTCTCCTGGAATCCCAGATATTCCTGGAAATCCATTTTTCCCTTTTTCCCCGGGCTCTCCTTTTTGCCCCTTTATTTTATGAGTAAACAACATGAACAACATGAGCAATCTACCAAGTCCATCAGTCCATCGCATTTTTCGAAAATCATTTCCTCCAAGTTCACCTTTTTTTCCTGACTCAGCAGGGGCCCTTTTTGCTTCACCAATCCAAAGAAATTCACCCTTAAAAATCAAGTGACATCAGCGTGAAAGAAAGAAATAGAAAATAATGTTAAAAAGAATAAATAATAAAAGTTTTAAAAATAACCCAATAACTAGCTTTGATCTGAAATGAGATTTTGTGAATACTATACAAGTAGTTAATAAGCTCACCTCCAGCTGTAAACACCCTCTGTTCATGACATCCTCTGAGTTATACAAAGCTAATAATTAAAATGTTAATAAGCAAAAAAATAGATTAAAAAAATAAAATTAAAAGTAAACTACATTGTTACAAACCAAAGCCTTCTACAAATAAAAAAAAATATTAAAGCTTACTTTTTACCCTTAACCAACCATTAAGTGCTCAAGATGAGACCATTTCCTCCAGTTTAGAATGAAGAGCGTGCAATCTAGTTTAGGAATATAAATAAAGAATGATTCATTGAATTAAGATTGGTTATTAGGTTATTGGGATTCAACATGGTTAGGGATTGGAATCAATATTATTCTACTTAGAAGGAATTTTTAAGGAAAGCTGTGATAATGTGTCACATATGGAAATATAATATAAAATGGATCAATTTAAATTTTTTTTTTTTAGATAATTTAATTAAATAACTAAGTATCGTCAAAGTGGTTTCCTTTTTCCCCTTCCTTGGGGATCCTTTGAAAAGAAAGAAGTGGGAGGGGAAAATAATATTAGTAGATGTAAAGTTGAGTGGAAAGAGTATCAAAGCTTATCTGGTACTTTTATTACTCTTACACTGAAATAAGAATTTATATAGCAAAATAGAAATAAAAATTTTTGTTCAGAATTTTCACTTTACCAGTCTTGAGATTAGGTAGTAAGTAAGTATGGTAGTAAGTGAAAGTTGTGTGATGCAAGCACGACACCGGATTTTTAAAATTTTGACAGCCTTAAATTGTATCAGCTATTGATTTTCAGGTTTTTACAACTACTTTTAAGTGATACAAGATCTTCCTATGTACTCATTAACATTACTTCACTTTTTTCTTTAAAAAGATATATAAAAACATATCAAATTATAAATTTGACTGTATAAATTAGCTGAATTTTCTTTCATTTTTATTCTAAGAAAGCCGAGGTCAGAATTTTCTGCTTTAAGAGAGTAAAAAATACAAAAGAAAAAAAAAGTCCAAAATCAGGGCTTAAGTAACCCGCTTTGACTATATAGAAGAAACCTCCTTTATAAAAAAAAAGATAATATCGATTTAAAGTGAGGCCTTTTGTACCATACTACTCATAAAAAACATACTGACAATGTTTCTAAAAATGGTATAATAAATTTAAATTAATAAATAGGGTTTATTGGAAAAAACATATGAGGAGTTTTCAATCGAAAGTCGATATATCCACTTTTGGAAAATTATTATAAAAAAAAAAAAAAAAAATATGGGCACATCTGATGTAGGTAAGTTAAATATTTATAATGATGAGTTAATAGTTGACCGTAGAGTGATATGAGGATAAGATGGTCGGGAGGTGTGGTCAGCAAAGATAAACAAATAAATAAGTATTGTTTATGTGTACTTTTGCTGACTGCACTCTGACCATCTTCTCATCACTTAAATATTTATAGAAAATGTAGACAGCTATTTGACAGGGGAAAATTTAAATCTTGAAATAAACTAAATGAATTTGGGTAGTGGAATTTTGATCCCCTCCCCCCTCCAGAAAAAATAGAAGACTCCTCATATGTTGAGTATGTTCTAAAAAATATTATTGTACCTCATCAACAGGTTCTCAAGTGGCAGACTCTTTCTTATTGGCATCTTAGTATTTGATTTTCAGAAACAAAAATAATATATGTGGGATACAGGAAGTTTGAAAAATAAATTTTGATTCAAGTAAATGATAATAATTAGGGAAAATAACAAATAAACTGGATGGATGAGGATAGAAGTTGGTGCAAAGTTATATAAAATCAAAAGTTTATTTTAACTAAAATGTGATATATACTGTGAAACAGAAAGTGCCAACTTGCTTCAATGAAATATACACAAAATTTTAGTGAAATGTAATGAATTACTTTCCTTGCACACATATACAGTAATTTTTAAACTCTCTATATTTTTTTTGAAATACTTCCAAAAAATTTAAATATAATGAAAAATTTACTGAAGTATCCCATGACAACAAGATGGCCTCGAGAAATAAATAAATAAAGTAATTAAGAAAATATTAACCAAATAAACTACTGAAAAGAAATTAAAATAATAGATTAATGGTCTATAGTAAACTGTACAACTCTTAAACAGGAGTGTATTTATTTTTATCGAATATTATTAAATTAGAAGATTCTGGCAATTAAAAATGAATAATTAAAAAAAATATGTATATATATATATATATATATATATATATAAAGAACTGTTAAATCGTAGAAATCATCCTTAAAAACATAATGTATCAAATAAATGTGTTGGTAGTAAATGCAAAGAGATTGTAATTTTGGTTTCTAGATTGTAATGCAACCAGTTAATTTTCAAATCCAAAACTGGCTAAGTGGCCATTTTTTTTCTTTTCTTTAAAGAAACAATAATATATTTAGTAAAAAGAATTTAAAGATTTTTTTTGGACATTAAAAACTTTATAAACTTGTATAGATAAGTGGTATCAAAAATTTATTGATTGTAGCCCAATCAGGTTTCACTTTAATGTAGTAATAATATTATATTGAAGAAAATGCAAGATAGAGTCATTTAAATTATTATTATTACTTTTTTCAAGTTTTAATGATCACTGAAAACGGAATAATAATTTTAATTAAACAATAAACAACATCAAAATAGAGCTGTGTTTTAATTTTAAAGTACCTCACAAATGGGTCGTGGTTTGAAAGGGTTTTCAATTCCTCAGTATAGTTATAATAAAAGCTAACACCTGGTTAAGAGTTTTTAAATAAAAAATTATAAATTAAAAGAAAATAACAGCAAAATAAATATTAAAGAAATAATTAAGTATTATAAATAAATAAGGATTAAAAAAAAACTAATTCAACTCATGCAATATCACATGCGAAATCATGTCTTTGCAGGCAGATTGTGCACAGCTGAGAGGATGCCCGTCTCGTCTAAGACTGTCTTAAGTGTGTTTGCTCACCCTCTTCCCACGTTTTCCCCTGGTGCCTTTCTCTCCTGGTTGTCCAGGTGGTCCAGTAGGCCCAACATCACCCTTGTCACCTTTCACCCCTTCAACAAGAAATCCGCGCCCTGTCTCATTTTTTCTACTCACATATAAAAAGCACGCTTCATGCCTTAGTCGCTATTCAGATTTACTAGCTACCTGAATTTTGGAAGAAAACTTAAGTCTCCTCCATAATATTTCACTTTAAGAAAGTATAGCTTCACAATTCTTAAAATTTATTACAAAATTTTTTATTAAAAACAAAATAAAACTAGTGGAAGATTTATACTTGTCTATATGTAAATGATTCGGTGGTCAATGGTTTGGGTGGTGGTCAAGAAATGTACGAAAATAGTAGATCAGTGCTGAATCCTGGTGATTTCAGAATAATTCTAAAACCATCAGGTGAGACATTCTGAAATCTAAAAGGTGAGACATTCCAGAGTCTAGCCTGTTCCAACTGATATATTGGATTTCAACCTCAATAGGATTCATTTGATTTTGAAAATGGAAAAAAAAAAAAGAGGAAAAATGTTCTTGAACGATAAATGTTCAAGAGATAAAAAAATATTCATAGGATTTTAACAATTTTGTTAAGTTCCATTAATGAGAGAATTTAATCATGAAATAACAACTTTGGTACAAAAAATCTCAACATTTCATTTGATGAACAAGATACACTGCAAAAACTTAATTTTGAGGTTTTCAGGGTATGCTCTTAAATGTTTTCATTTGGTATTCAATAATTAATAATGGGAGAACCAGAAAGTTGTCGTTTTCTTACATTAAATTCACATACATAAATTTTCAACAATTTTTAATTATTATTCAACGATGTGATCACCCTCATTGTCAGCAACCTTTTGCCATCTAATGTGACAATTTTTAATAAAAATTTGCATTCATTTCTGGATCAATAAAAATCAAATATATTGTAATAATTTTAAAAAATATAATAAATAATAATCTGAATAGTTT
>NW_027109386.1:1072306-1084488 GCF_000696795.3 Halyomorpha halys
ACTCAATGTGGCCTTGACAACATACCGCCATCTTGTTTTTTTGTATCACGAAGTTATTATAAACAATGAAACTTGGTTAGTTTGCTTTTTGGATAAACAAAGCAATGAATATTAAAATAATACATAAAATAAAACATAATAAAACCATTTATACATCAAAATATACTATTTACTAAAAAAGAGCATATTACAATATAGAGATTATATTTTGGATATCATTCAAATTTGAAAATCTTTTGCAACTTAAAAAGTGTTGAATCAGTCATAATAAATGGAAATCCAATGGTGCAACATCAGGCGAGTATGGTGGGTGAGGCATCTCCAACTCGAATTCATTAATTTTTTCCAGCGTGTTTCTTGTGCAGTGCAGTTTTCTATTGATAATTGCTGTCCATTTTTCAATTAAAGATTGATCTACACAATCCAATGCTTACAGTAAATGTCTGCATTCACAGTTTGTTCAAGTTTCAAAACTTCAAAATGAACAACACCACAAATACTCCACCAAATATATAAAAGAACCTTTTTGGAGTGTAAACCTGGCTTAGCAATACTTTGTGGCTATTCATTTGGAGACAACCTTTTATGTTTTTGATTATGACAGAGGACCCATTTTTTTTATCTCTGGTGATTAAGCGATCAAAAAATGCACTATATTATGCCGTTGAAGCAATAAGTTGCATGTGATGGATCGGTTAGATTTGTTCTCTTCGGACAAATTATGCGGGACCCAGGCACCTGCTTTGCTAACTTTCCCAAACTGCTGCAAATATTCTTGGATGGTCAACCAGAGTTAGTTAAGACTATTTGACAGTTCCTCGATTGTCTGACATGGATTTGCTTCCACTTCCGCCCTTGACACATCATTGTCTAGCTTTGTCTTCTTACTTGATACAAGTTGAAAAGATCAAAATTACCAAATTTGAACTCGGAAAACCTGGCATTTATGAGCGTCTAATGGATTTGGATAAACATCAGAAATGTTTTGGGTAGCAAATGTTATGTTACTATCCCTGGGAAACACAAAAAACCTGCAATACTGGATATGTACCTTTTCTAGTATTTGACAAGCCATTTCACCCAAAATAATTATTTACAATTAAACAAGTCATTATAACCTTAGAATGTCTTTGCCACAACTTCAGTGTACACAATGAGCTGACTAATGACAATAAAACTGTAACATACGGAAAAAAATGATATCACTTTCCGGTCCCCCCTATATTTTTATCTTATTTCCAGTTAATGAATAAAATACTGTCGTGCAGTAATTTAAAAATTTAAATACTTTTATTTAATAATGGCCCATATCTTTAGCTATGATGTTTCTCTTCCTATCTTAGAATAAATTTTACTTTGGATTGTTTTTTGTAGAAATGAGAATTCTGAAGCTATACCACAATTTGTAATTTACCGTTATTTGTTCTGTGAATCTCTTGACAGTAGCTATATGTGGTCAATAAAAAAATAAATTAATACTTACTAGTAGAAAAAAATAAATGTATAATCAAATATTTTGGATTTCTTTTGCAAATATGTAGAGTACAATAAAGACATCGAATAAACTGACAAGAGACAACTGACATTTTTTAATTAAATAACCACATTACAATTTTTAAACATCAGTACTTGGCCACCCATAATGGACAGTGATAAGGATTTATTAACATTAATAAATTTAGTATATTAGTAGCATTAAAAAGTTAGAAAGCAAGATGAAGAGGATTAGGAAGGAATCTCATTTATGTGAGTAATTTTCTTGACAGTTTACAGACAAAGTTACAGTTAGCATATATATTACAGAAAAAGAAAACACTGCTTAATATCATTTCTTTTATGACTCATACCTCAACCTACTGCATTTTCACTCCCAGATATTAATGAAACTTTGCATAATTTATTTAAACAATACAAAATATTTGACACTATGGTAGCCTTAATGGATAAACGTTTGCTCTGAAGAGTGAAAACTTAAACTTAAAGGAAAAAATACATACAATAAATTTTATGAAATAAAATTAAAATAAAACAAGTGAAAAAGAGGGAGGGTTTTTGAGTAAATATTGTGAATAAAGTATAAAATTTAAAATGGTTAACCAATATTACGTCGACAATTATAAAAATTCTAACTATTTTTAACACAAGGTTAGTACTTTTTGTAGTTGGATAAAGTTAAACATGGTGTTGAGATTTCATAAGGTAGTTTCAGGAAAGAATGAAACATATCTTCATTTTTAGAAAATATATAAATTTTTACTCATGTAATGGCCATAAAAGGACCACCATTTGAGCCACATCTTTTACTTACAGTTAAATTAATAAACGAAATATTCTAATTTTCTAAATGCAAAATTTGATAAATGTGGTGACATATTGTGAATGTTAATAATTTGATGTAAAATATAGTTTCAATGACAGAATCCAAATGCATTTCATTTTTTTTCTTACTTTTCATCTCTTGTATTAAATCTATCCTGTACTCATACAGAGTAGTTTCCACCACTCAAACCAAAACTTAGAGAATAAATAAAAATGATTGAATAAATTAAAATTAAAAAAAAAAAATGTTAAAAATGAAATTCCCCAGGAGATGATAGTGTTAATTCATTTTTTTACTATAGTGCTTAGTTTTTTCACTTCTCACTATGTAAGACGTTAGGGTCCTGATAAGTTCAAAATACTTATGCAAAGATGCATTTTGCAAAAAGCTCCATTATTGACTGATTGCTTATATTGGTAATTTCAAATTTTAAAAATGAAAAAAAAATAATTTTCAAAAATTTAGTGTAATTTTTTGAATAACTCAAACTTTTCCTGAATAATTTATAGAAAAAAAAGAATTATATTGAACCAAGGATGGAATGGAACATATTTTGACTGAATATTATGTTATAATATTCTATTCCTGCCTTGTTATTATTATTACTAACATTTCATATATTACAGACACAAGAGGTAAACAGGCCATTAAGTTATGTTTGAATCTTTAAACAGATTAAAGCTCATAAAACAAAATGAAACATATCGAAAATAATTTACAAATGCTAGACCCAGGAGCACAAGTAGAGCTATGCCAAGTAAAGAAATGTAGCACAAAAGATAAAGTGATGTTTTTTAAAATAAGGATTATACAAATCAAAATGTTTACAATTTTATAAACGTATCATCTAGTTACATATAAGTATAATTTTATAAATTAATAATGAAATTGATTACCTAAAAAATGAAAAATTTCTTTCGTAATTCAATAATGGAAAGAAAAAGAATGATAAAGTAAAATAAATGTTAAAAAAATAACAAATAGATAGAATATGTCACAATATATAAATACTTTTTTGTAATGCAAAAAAAATTTATCTGAAATTAGTAATTGAAAAATATTCAAGGAAATTTATAAAAATATTTTGTGAGAAAAAAATAGAAAGCATATATATTATTTAAATAGATAAAAATACACAAGACAACTGTATTTCCGGATGTATAGAAAGAAACAAATATTAATTTTAGTTATTATTGTGCAGAATCTGTAAATCAGATGTAGCAAGCAGAAAAACATAAAAAATATTATAATATGCAAAACAATGTATATACATAAAAAACATGTAAGAAGATAAAAAAAAAGTAGTTCATAAGTAGAATTTAAAAAGTACAAGGTCATCCCATAGTTTCAAAACAAAACTTGGAATATATGAATTCATTATTATAAAAAAAAAAAATAAATAGTTCAATAAGCATTAAATTAAACATGAGTAAATACAAAAGACTGTACAGCACTAAAAACACATAATTTAAAGCCAACATATAGAAGCACACTAAATATTTCTTCAGAAAACTTTTAAAGAAATTTATAATCATATCAAATTAAGAAACATAAGGTTATTACATATTTGCTAGTAAAAATGGAAGATAAAATTTTAAACCTGTTAATTATTTTGTCAGAAATTAACTATTTTTTTTTTTAGTTAACAGAATGAAATATGCGATAATTTTAAAATGATCTAATGTCAATTAACTTTAATTCATCATTAATTATTAAACTGAGATAAAACTAACCTGGTGGTCCTGGCGGTCCGGGAGGTCCTTCGATGATGCCTGTTGGAAACTGGTCTCCTTTCAGGGTAGTTGTCAATCCTCGGTCACCTTTATCACCTTTTTCTCCCTGATGAATCATAATCGAAGTAAATAACGAGTAATAGCATATAGGACATTGATAATCATTATGCAGTGATTTAATTCAACAATATTATTTTTAAATGAGTTAATAAGTAAATCATTCAGAATAACACAATACAATTCCACTAAAATGAATTTATATTTGAAATGCAATTTAATACCTCTCTAATTCATTTTATGAATTAATTTATCTCTTATCCTAAGTAATTCTTTATAATTTCTTACAATTGGAGGGCGACGCTTCTAGAATGGGTATGGATTGTCCAGCTCTAAGGCTGGTACTGGGTACTAGATTTTAGTTGGTCAACATAAACATAACATAGTAGAATATTTTATAAAATACAATGCAAAACAAATTACCAAGACTATATTCTTTAATATGAGAGAAAATGACACTTTGATAGTAAGTTTAATAAAACTTACTATAAAAACATCAACTGCTAACAAATTCAATCAAATACTAACATAAAACAAAACTATGACTTGATAATGGAAAAGTATGGTTTGAAACATGTTAGATGTGTTGAATACATCACCATCAGGTTTGAAATTTTTTTTTTTTTGTTTTCCAAAAAGTTAAACAGGTGATAATAATCTTCAAGAATTTGAACTCTATGTTGTCAAGAATAGTAGTTGCAATAAATAATAAAGGCACTATTATTGGTCAAAATTCAAGGTCAAAGAAAAAGTAGTTTGATATGAAATCAATGGAATTCTGCTGAACAATCTCTATTTTTTTTTTTTTTTCTTTCCTGACCCTAATTTACTCCTAAAATCATTGAAACCTTATAAATGAAAATTTTTGTCTATTTCTCTATGCAAAGATAATGTGTATTAGAAAGATATAGAAAAAACACTAATATAACCATCAGGATAAATATTTGAAACATAGGGAAAAGGTAGTCTCGCTATAAAATATAGCTATAAAAAAAGCTATAAAAATTCATGAAAATAGGAGTAAGACTAAGGAAGAAAGATTTCAGGATCAGAAGATTAGAAAAAAGAAAGTGAGCTGGTAGAGGACAAGCCAATCTTGACCGGAGTGCAGGAAACCTGACGAAAATGTATTCAACTAGGTTGAACCTCACAATTCAACAGCATAGACACAGTTTCTATTATAATTTATAGAAGTAAATCTAGATAAACAGTCATAAATTTTAACTACTTTTGAATTTTAAGTGAAGAAAGCAGACAAGTGGAAATATATATACATACTATAGGTCCAACGGGACCTGGTTCTCCTTGTGGTCCAGGTGGTCCTGGTGGACCAGGAGGTCCGCTCACACCAGGTTCCCCTGGAAGTCCTTGCCTTCCATCCTGACCGGGCAGTCCTTCTGGTCCTTGTGGCCCTGGTGCTCCTGGAGGACCAGGTTCTCCAGGCTCACCCTGATTATGTTAAATATTTAGTAACAAAGGAAATATTTCCTTTCTATTTTTATAAAAATACAATTTAAAAAAAAAACTTAGTCCACTGTATTTAGTAAATTGTTGTAAAATATTACATGATGAAACAGCTAAGTTTTAGATATGAAGCCTTGAATAAAATGTATTTTTGGAATGTTTTATAGTTTTGGGAACATTTTCTTGAATAGTGGCACATCTGTCAATACAATTTTTTTTATTTTATTTAGAATTAAATGTATGCCAAATATAGTACTGTAGACTGGGGTCACTTTCATTACTGAAGTCATTCTACTGATCTTCCTAAAGCTATTAGAGTTGTAATAAATTAACTCCAGTCTACGGTACAATCAATAGAAAATCTCAAGCACAAAATAAAAACCTTTTGACTGTCAAATGTGCTGCTACTCAAGAAAAGCAATATGTGTCTCTTTTAAGCCAAGAGGAGAAAACTTTTGAATGATCATCAAAATATCTAAGTTGATAATTTATAACAAAGTTATAAGATATTAAAAACAAAAGGGGAACTGTTGTATCTTGATCATAGAGTAGCTCTCATCACCCTTTAGTTTGTTGACATGTATTGTAATTTACACAATACAGCAGTAGTAAGAAGAAGTTTAAAGTGTGGAGTGTAATTTCTGGTTTGGCATTTCAAATTATGCTCTAGTTGAATCTCTGCTTATCAGTGTGTAATTAGTCATGTTATATTTCATCACATAGAATGCTGAGGAGGTTTAATTTGGATAAACACAATATCATGTACCTTGGATCAAAGTAACATCCTCTATCTATTATCATGAGTGTGAATGCATACACTAAAAAGAAAAAAAGAAAGCAGTTTTCAAAGGGGAATATTTGGAAAAGGAGAATATACATAGTTAGGAATTAGTACAAAGTAGACAAGGTAAAAAAAAAAAAAATTGATTTCAAAAGATCAACATTAATTCGAATACCAGATTAAATTCTTTACACAAAATGAAAATTACAGCAAATTTGTAAAAGAATCCAAAGAAATATTTAGTAATGTAGCAGAAGATATTGTGATAAACCTGTTAATTTTATTGTAATAAAATCACTTTAGTCAAAGGGATCAACAAGAACTGATGAAAATGTGTGGTGAAAATAATTAACTTTAACATTAAATGATTTAGTTCACTAAATATAAGTGAAATTGAATTGATGACTATTTTAAGTTCTTATTAATTTTTAATTATAAATTTCTTATTGTAATTTCTTGTACATACTTATATAAATAAAAATTAGTTATACTTTAATAAAATCTTCTTTTTTTTTTTAAATATTTGTTATTTAATTAGTTAATTATTATCCATGATTGGCCATAAGGCTATAATCGGTACACCGTAACTTGTTAGATGCAAATAAATGCCTTTTCTATATTACATTCATGTGATTTAAATTCTCCTTTTTCTTTGTTTTTTACTTAGTTATATTTTTCAAACCATAGGAAAATTTTAAAAAACCTATACAATAAAAATAAAAAAGCAAAAAACAAACATTATTAAGTAATTAAACATAATTGATAACAAATGAAGAAATACACAATTTATATACTTTTATAAAATTTATTTAAACAGTGTACACATTTTTGTAAAACTATATGTATTTTAAAACATATATAAACAAAATTTAGTTTTCAGGTAAAAGATTTTGACGATCCAAGGTACAATAGGACTAACTTTATTCCTATTTATGTATTTTCTAAAATAGCTTAAAAAAATAATAAAGAATTAATTTTTTATCATATGTACAACAGCCTCCCCTAATGTTTAGATTTTTAAATTTGAAGTATTTATATTTATTTGTAGAATAAGTTATTTATTTAATTATATACTTTTTCCACTAAAAACCTGAATATACATATTCAGTAAAAATATGCACCTATTGTTTACCTAATTTTAGGATGTATTAAGAAACAAATGAATTTAATGTAATTTTTCTAATATTCATACAAAGAAGTTTTTAACATCTTTAATATATATATAAATATAATGTACAAATAGTACTTAACTAATAATTTTGTTTTAATTACCTTACCTGAAATATAATAAAAAATAATATAAACCAATAATCAAAGAAAAATAATTGCATAACTTTAATCATGTGAAAATTTCATGCATTCATGCAATAACAGACTTTGATGAATAAATTACTGTGGCCATGCAAGTATTTAAAATAAAGTAATGAAATATAAAAAAAATAAATAAAATGAATATAGATAAATCATTTGGAAATGGAAATAAATAAAAATAAACAATTTTATTTGTAAAAGTTAATAATGTATAGGATTGAATTATAAAGCTCAAGGTGTGCATTCTATTTGTCAGTTGCGTCAATTCATATATTTTAAAATTCTTCTATTTGAACATGTCATATTAATAAGTCAAATTATATATATTATTTTACTTTATTTCTTTTAAAATGCAAAACTTACTTTGAGCACTACGACGCTTTGTTCAGAAATGTTATGGCCAAGTTCTTGTAGCCCCTAAAACCATTAGTAAAATAATAGAAAAACAAAAAAAAAAAATAATAGAAAGAAAAGGAAAAAGAAAAGTAAAATAAAATAAAATAAAAAAGTCCATAGTTATAAGATAGTTGAAATAAAGATAAAACAAAACTAAATATAAAGGAAAGTTCATGCAAATAATAAAGATATTTCAAATACTACAACTACCTTCCACCAAATAACACATTTCAACCCATAAAGTACAACTGCCCACTAAACAAAATAATAAGGGAACAATTTACTAATTGTTCGGATAGTGCTGCAGAAGAAATGGGCAAAAATTAGCTATAGTTGAAATTATATGGCAAAATTGTCATGGATACAATCCAAATTCTTGAATGAACCATTGATAAATAAATATCGTATTCATGGCTATTTTAGCTATTAGTTTCATAGTTCCTCAACTTTGGTGCTGCTAAACTAGTTTGCAAGAGATCATCCATGAATCATTTTGCTACTTAAATGATTACATCTACTTTCGTCAGATGAATGAATTACAGAAGTTGAATAAATAATCTTTTCAGATTCTCAAAATATCTGTTAATGAAATTGTAAATTTTTTATTGTAATTATTATTTCTTTGAAACAAAATAAATTAGCTTTGAAACTGAAAATGAAGGGCCCACAGGGTAGTTACTGAAAGACAGGATTCATTTATATCTTTTTAGACAATACGGATACTAATATGCTTGAGCCACTGGATTTACCTTCTGACATGAGGTTCACATTTTAGGGTTGAATGGACACTGAAAAAACTATTGTTACCAACCTGATGAAAGAATTTTAAATGATTTCACCTTTTTTCAAATTAACTTGGTTTTTTTTTAAACACCCATTAGAGGGAAATTGTTTGTTTTGCTAGGTCTAAGAATGGTGTTATTTTGTTATCAACTTTACTTTTCTCTTTTATTAAGAATTATTATTTTATCTATTTATATTATATTAATTTTTTTTTTAAATTATTACATTGTATATAATTAGGGATGTCTTTTGTATGAGACCATACCTCCCCCATAATCAATTTAAAAAAAAGAATGTAACTGTTATATCAACCATGTAAGGCCAATCATGCTGATCTGGTATTGAATAAATAAAAAATAAAATTGAATTCAATCATTATAGCATTCTGCCATCACTCCCATATTTTCAATGCTATGGGCAATATGGCTCAAGCACCACAATATGGCTGAGTAAGTCTAATAGCACAACATATTTACAGAAAAAAAAACTTTTTTTTGCTAATGTAATAAAACTAATTAATTTAGTTACAGTAACATTTATAACAGTATACATTGTATTATTAAAATATTTGATGAAATGATGGTACATTAATTTTCAATTATTGTTTTGTTAATTTTTAAGAAAATTATCTCTAAACTGCAATTAACAAAAACAATATGTCACAATACTGTGAAATAAGTCTTTATTTTAAAAAAAAACGTTAATAGTAAATTATTTTACTTTATTGCATTGAGGAAAGTATGCTATTATTATGAAAATATTTTTGAAAAAGTGTTTACTATTAATAAAATTTAATTTTTATAATAATCACACCTAAGATTTAATGCATAGGTGGGTTTTAGAAACCTTAACATTTGCCCAAATTTACACCAACAAACAATGAGATGAAATGTATTTTGGATAAAATACATTTTTTTTTTTTTCAGAGCGTGCAACACTATCCGAACAGTAAATGAAGATCAAACAGACAGACATAAGGAAAAGAGATAAAAAAATGAAAGAAAAATGGGAATATATTTGCTCCTAGACTGTGGTTTACCTTGACAGCTACAATTTCGGCGTAGCCTAGGGTCCCGCCTCGCAACGTAGTCACGGACCTCTTCAAGCCCTAGCAAAATACCTCGTCAGACCGAAAGCTCAACTGCCTTCACTGCCAGCGCATCCCTTGGCAAACTCAACAATTATATTCCCATTAACGCTTTGGGCTTGTAATGCCATCGTAATTCCGCTCGCTATTAATCATATGTGGGCACGAAGTAAAGTGGTGCAAGTAAATGTACGAGCTCTACTTATTAAGTTTATATTTTTTCATATCTTATCGACAAATCTCAATTTGAAAGGAACATAACTATAAGTGAGTTCAGTGTAACTTGAGTTAGGAATAAGTGGTTTGTTATTCGAAATGATATTAGGACAGGAACCCGTATAACATACCTCTGCAAATGGTTACAAAAATTAGTTCCTCTTACACTTAATAGAGAAATGAATATCTGAGGCTCTAAAACTCTTAAACTTTAGCCAATTAATTTAATAAAATAACGTTATTTTTTTTTCGCCTTTAACTTCGAAACTTTAAAAGAGAAAACATTTTAGCACAATAAATTAAACAGCTTGAAATTCTGATGAGTATAGACGAAAAAAAAAAAATTGTTTTCTAATGTTACCTAAAACTGAGGTATACATATCAATACATATTTCACACGAAAATACATTTTTAACGGTCTTGAAACGGTAGCTATGCAGATAAATTGTTTAATAAATTAACGAATGACGAGTTTTTAGGTCTTTTTTTCTTGTTTTTGCCTATGAGTCCATAAAAGGTGGATTCTAATAAAAAAAAGTTATAATAAATACAATTAAATTGATATTTATTCAAAAATATCGATGAAGTTCTTCAGATTCGTTTAAATATTTTAACGTAAGTTTTAAGTATAATTGCAAACAAAATTGATCGGGTCAAAATAATCATTTGTAGATTTTGCTTTGATTTCAAGGAACATTTAAGCTCGGTTCCTCTTGTATTAAATTTTACGAATTTATTGTTCATATATATTTCTAACAGATTAACGAAAGAATCGTGATTTTTTTAGGTTCGTGAAAGATTTTAGACTTCGCAGGTTGTTTTTAATTTTGAACGACTTTAGTGATTTTTTGCAATATACTCTAAATTGAAAAAATGAACTTGCACCACCATAATAACATTACTACAACTGAAATAAATAATTTAATTGTTCAAATCTCAAATATATTTAAACAAATAGAACGTGAATTCTTTATGTCCTCGTTTCAATAACGTTGTAACGAAAAAATATTAAATGATGTCCATCCATCATAAAAATTATGCTGCTGAGTTAGAATCTCATCCAGAGAAATCTGAGCAAGATCGTGAGAAACTATGATGGTATAGAACCCCAACCAGTCCAGTTTATTATGAGTTTGCCTTCAGGATTTCGCTCGCAATAACACATAAAAGAAAGGTGAGGGTCACACTCTCGGATGATGCATAAAGGATGAATTGTGAATTTGTTATAGAGCAGAAAAATGCAGGAACGGAATTCTCTCGGAGTTCTGGATCTCAAATAAGATGATTGACTATTCGTCAAGAGAATTCCGTTCAGGACATTTTCGATATTATATTTACAAGATTGTTGTTAAGTTTCTATTTTCCCTACAATTGAGTAAAAATAACGCATATTAGGAGATCTTAAACAAAGAAAATTTGTATTTAAATTTTTATTTGAAATAACAACATTAGAATCCATCTCGACTTGAAACCTACATGTAATAAATTATGAATGAAAAATTGAAAATCTGTACCGCTACGACCCGTGAAGGGTTTGAAGAACAGAACTGTTGTAAGGAAGTACTCTTTATTGAACAGCGGTAATTCAAGGACGTGTTTATTCAAGGTCACGCTCAACAGCCAGATTTTTCCCAAATTAAGGGTACCTACTTCAAAGAGGCTGGGTGTGCCCCAGGAGGGCTCCCGAACCAACAGGGTTGGCTCATAGCTACAGTAACAGAATAAATCATTGTCTGCTACAGCTGAATACAAACCTGGGTCCGGGAGTGCCATACTCATTTAGCTACCCCGCTCCCCAATAAAATGCACATGATGGTTTATAAAATAAATAGCTTAAAACTATTGATGTGAAAAAAGAATAATGCGAAGCTGGCTTTGATTTATATTCTATTTATTATGAATTTATAGTATAGGTTCATAAATTAAAATAAATCTAACCCACAATTTTATTTTACAGAGAGCCCTCATCAGGAATACAAAGAGCAAAATACAAGTAAGGAGAGAATATTAAATTAAAATAAAAAAATATCATGC
>NW_027109386.1:1084558-1104827 GCF_000696795.3 Halyomorpha halys
TTGAACTTTACTATAAAGAGTATCAATAATTAAAGTTTTCAATAAATAAATAACCGATTCAGAGTGCTAGTTGAAAGGGAAAAAAAGGTAGCTTGAAACAAATTAAACGAAATGAAGTAATATTGGATCTGCTATTGGCGTTCGGGCGCCAGCATTCCTTCATCAGTAAGCCTTAATTAGGGAAAATGCTCAGGGTTTGAAATTATGCTGACCTGAGGAGGAAAGTAAGGCCGGCGAATATCCTTTCAGCATTCAACAAGTTTACTGTGCTTTTTTATGAAATTATATTTCATCTCATAAGTATAATTTAAATAATAGAAGAACAAATTAAATTATATCACTCAATAATTTCATCCCACCAATAAAAATAAGGCAAAGTTTGCTGAAAGCAGTTAGTTTAATTGGTTCATTATGGAGAAGTGTATAAGTAAAATTTATTGATTGGGTCGAAATGAAACCTTAGGGTTCTATAGTATTAATATCAACATAATAATATTAATCTTAATATCAATTAATTTTTGGAAAATATTCTAAGTCACTGAAATAGTTATAATAGGGCATGATGTATGACTAATGGATATTGATGAAGTTCTGTAAGAAGCTGTTCAGTCAAATCCATCCACAAGTACTCGCGAACTTGCCAGGGAGTATGATGTGCCAAAAGATACTGTTAGTCACCATCTACTCTGCATGGGGAAGGTTAAAAAAGATTAATTAATTTTTTTTCATGGTTATTGTGGACTGATCGATTTGTCTCTTTCTAAAGAATAAAAAAAATTTATATTGATAGTTCTATTAAACGATATTATATTTACAAAAATATATAAAAAAAGATAATGTAGCTAGGGTTAAATTAGGGCAACTTTTTTTTTTTTTTTTTTATAGGAAAAAGCAAACCATATTCGTTGTTAGCGTTGTCTTTAAATAAACACTTAAATTCCATTTTTCAAAGAAATCAAAAAATAGAAATTTTCCATCTTGCTTTATTTACTGGATTTATGTTCAAAGAAATTTAATAGGTAAAGAATATACGCAACAAGTAAAGAATACACCATTTCAAGATAAACTTTCACCCATTTCAACTTTGAACATTCAGGAAAAGAGAGATACATCGTTTTTCCACGTGGTCTTTAATTTTACTTACAGATAAAGTTTTGTGCAAGTAAGACATTGAGTTTAAAAAAGCCAGCTTCTTAAATTTCTATAATAAAAAAAACAAAACATATATATACTTTAAGATCTCCAAATATGCAAACTGCAATTATCAATTTCGTTAATTGAAACAAATTTGTTAATTTCTTTTTAGAAAACATATACACAGATTAATTAAAACATATGAAAATACAAACACTGATTTTTTTTTTCTATATTACTTACCAACTTACTATACCAGAAATATTGCTATAATTAAAACTAGAAAACTTATATTACATATTATAACCATAAGCCTCAATCAGGGGGGTTTGGACTCCTTGTACAAATTTTAGAATTTTTTCAACTAAAGATAAATAAAATTAATACTAGATTAGACAAATAATTAGACAAGAGGAAAACATCATCATATGGTTCAGAGAAAACATACAAAACATCTCTTGCCTCATATTTAATTTTTTTTTGTACATATTTTCTTAATTATTAAGAGCCTCTTTCATGTTTTTATATTTCCATAGGTTTTTTTCCACAAATTGTTTATTTATTGTTATTTTTTTTTTTTTGTGTAGAGTTGAATCGACTGAGTTTTTGAAGCATATATTATAAACAGTTTACTTATTCTATAACACAAATATTTATAAGGATTGAGGTCTATGGTTGTATTCAGTTTATAGTGAATTTTATTTGTTATAGTAATAATACCAACATTTTATTAAAATAATTAAAAAATCTTTCTTTAAAACCTTACCTTGACGGCGGCATATACATCGAGGCCTGGACTTCCAAGCTCTCCTTTCTGGCCCTTGTCACCAGGCCGCCCCTAGAAAGGAAAATAATTAAATGATTTTGCAATTAAATACTACATGCATTATGCCACATGGATGCGGAAACTAGTAAAAAAAAAAAATGAAAAAGAATATCAATTGTATTCAGATTATTACTATAGGTTCTTTTCAGGATTGACCAGTGAAAACTCCATGCTTTAATTTAAATTTGAAAAATAAATTAGTACCATGCGAGTTCTAACAAAAAGTTAGATGATTTTAAATTTATTATATAAATACAACAGATATAAATAAAAAATATATTTATATTTATTAATCATTTATATTACATAATATTTTAGATATTTATTATATAATACAATATTATAAACATTTATCACATTATATAATATTACAGATATTTATTCATTTTATTTTACTTTATTGCCTATTAATATTAACACAAACTTCAATAGCCTACATTTATTCTCAACTTTTTATTTTAAAACGTTTCGGCCCTTAGGCCATTTTCAAGGAGACAACCTTAATCATTGAATTGCCACAATTCGTTGAAATATCTTTTTTATTTTTTTGCAGGCTAATATTAGAATATTATTGATGAGGTTAATAGAAAAGGAAAAACAATTTTTGAAGGATAGTTTTGTATTTTAATGAATTGCGACAATTCAAAATTCAGGGTTGTCTCCTTGAAAATGGCCTAAGGGCCGAAACGATAGAAGTTTAAAAATAAAAGGTTGAGAGTAAATTTGAATCATTAAAGTTTGTGTTAATATAAATATAAACCATTTTCAAACAATTAATATGTTAAATCAGTAATCTAATAATTTATAACCCATGTTTTTATTTGTTCCATATTCATAACAGGTATATCACCATAAGACCAAGAAATGTCATGTTTTTACCATAAAAAGTATATTATAATTTTATATTTTATAATTATATGCAAAAAAGTATTAATTTAAGTTTGTTTTATTTAAATCATTAGGTACTTTTTTGTTCAAATCCAGTTTACTAGCTTTGTCACCAGGGATATAATATTTTTCTTAAATTATTTGATTACAATTAAAAAATCTAGCCTTAAATATGAACCAATCATCAGATAATCAATTAATACAATTTTGATAAATCAAATTTTAAACTCAGTTTTAATAAAATATGCATATGACGCGTTTTCTTAAATTTAAAGTAAGCATAGATTGATTATCAAGTTATTTAACTATAATAATTCCAATTTGGAATATAGAGAAAGATATAGTACTTACTGGATCTCCTTTGGGTCCGTCGAGACCAATAGGTCCCTGAAACAAAAGCATTTATTAATATTTTAAAATATGTAAGTTTATTTTTAATAATTTAGAGTAAACTATAAAAAGAAAATTTCAAGATATAGTTTTATTAATTTGGTTTTTGTTTGTAAATTCAGGATACAAGAGGGTTCAATACTTTGTAAGAAAGTACAGTTTCTTGAACAATAGTTGTGCAAGGAGCTGATTTGTTCAAGATCATGCTCACGCTCAAAGATAAATTATGGGGTATAAGACTCGATAATCATTGGTCTTGTTAAATTTCTATGAATGGTGTTTTTGTTTAAAGAAGATACTAAAAACGGAGAAAAATTAGTTTTCAATCTAAGTTTATTTTTGTTTTTTTTGTATGTAACGTATATGGGTGGCGTTAAGAAAATAAAAACGTTAAAGTAAAAAATAAATAGAAATATATACATCGCTGCTTTACTTAAATAGGGTCAGAGTGGCACATCTGACAAAGAAGTAAGTATTTATTTATTTTTAATTAAATGTACTATAAAGATAGTAGACTAGAGTTACTTTCTCAATAAGATAGTTGGGCAATATACAGACAGTAGAATGGGGCTTCTTTCTCAACTGTTCCAAATTTGGAAGGGTTGTCGCAAAGTAACTTCAATCAACTGTAAAACCTAAGAAATTGGCCAAATAATAATTTTTAAAAAAAATTATCTTTGTCATAAGTGCCACCATTTAAGAAAATCAGCAATATGATATTGTTCTAGCATTTGACAAAATGTCGAGACCATAATGCAACAAAACTATCTGTTATTCAAACTACAACAAACTACCTAAGCGTCAAAAAATAATTAGGAAAGAGGAGTAATAATAGTATGAGAATAAAGAGATTATTAATTTCACATCACGGTAAGCATGCAACTTATTTTTCTTGGTACAAACCACCAATATTAATTCTATAAACTCTAAAGAAAAATCAAAGTAGAATAAAATATATGGTTACGGTTACTAATTACTCCTTTTAGAGAAAAGTATCAGATATGTATTTATTAAGTTCAAAAATGGAAACAACTACTGAAAAGTATGCATTTTTCTCTAATAATCTACTTTACACAAAATAATAGTTCAAAATTGATGTTATCTTTCCATAGACACATTTATAACCGAGTCCTGTTATTTCTTTCAAGTACTAAGGCAAACTATTTAATACAGTTTACTTTTCGTCTTCTATCCTCAAATCGCGGACCATAATACTCAATTAAAAAATTAAAAATTATAATCTGTACAGCTACAACTTATGAAAGGTCAGGGTTTCAGTACTTTGTAAGGAAGTACTATCTATTACTATACCAACGGTTGTGCAAGGAGGTGATTTGGTCAGAATCACGTTCGACCGCCAGATTTTTACACAATTTAGGAGGCTGGGTTGTTTTTTGATGCTATAAAATTCCTATTTTAGAGTTTCTTGAGGTGTGGGTAACGAATATGTATTTTGGATCTACAAACAATACACCACTTCAATGAAGTCGTAATGCAATCGGGAATGTTCGGATGGTCTCGGCTTTCCCGTCCTTATTCCATGCACCTGTTTTCCCTTTTTACTTCTTTAGTTGGTTATAAAATTCTTTAATATTTTGTACTTATTCACTGTTTATTTTTACTGAATATTAGAACTGTTTATTTTTTTCAAATGAGCAAAACTAATAGTTCAAAGGAAATTTTTTTTTAAAATCTCTATTAAGCCATGTCAGGCTATTTAAATGCAAATAAAACAGACTAGTTGATATTAAATACCAATTAATTCTACATTGGCATGGCAAGTTTGATAAAAAAATTTAGTCTGTTTTGAAAAAATTGAAGAAATGTGAAAAATCGATTCTATAAAGTTCTTCAGGTCGGTTTTGGGAAAAAATTGCTGTCACATACGAGGCTTATACCGGCCATAAATATGCAATTTCAGTTTCTAATGACTTTTTTGTTTTGGAACCATACTTTTCATAAACAGATACACACAGACTATTTTACAAGACAAAGTTGTTTTAGACTCAGGGCCCTCGAAACATGTATTTCTGTCAAAATATGTTCGAAATTTTTCACTATCACAATACTTTCATTTATTCATATATTCCATAAATTAGCAAGTAAATGTAAAAAAGAAACCACTCAGGTCACCAATTTTTAGTTTGTTATTTATATAATATAACTAAATAAAACAGAGCTATCATTTAAACGAACATTGGGAACAAATACTATCACAATGATGATATTCTCTGAATAAATGATTTTGAGTTAATAAAAAAAAAATTGCATAGCCATTACCTTAGGAATGGCTCCTAAAAGCCGAGTGTATTATAAGCTAATCTTTGTAAATATAAACTCGGGAAATGTTTCTTTGTCGACAATTCGTAAATTGCCAAAAACCGAAAACGTGACTTTCTGACGCGTCGTATAGGAAAAATCACCGATAATATATTGTTTTGATGTTGATTGATATGTTGAAGTTTGATTTTTAATAAGAAAAAGTCACAGTAAATGCTCAAATCCATCGAGTGGTCCAGAGTTACGTTAGACAGAAAAGAGTGTTTTTTTTTTTGTTCAGTGGGGTTGATTTTTATCATGAAATATCAAACACAAATAATAAAGTAAAAATGTTATGATCCACATTAATCTCACCTGTTTTAATATAAAATTAAATTATAATAACATTTTCATCTTTACCCCACTCAACATAAAATTAATCAATTTCAAACATATAACATCTGGAAGTATTTGTGAGAGTTTATTTTTAAATTTTGCTTATTCCCAGCTGTATATTTAAGGAGGTAATTTTTCTCGGGAATTTTACAACTAAAATTTAAAAATAAATATTTATTTACAAAAGAATTGTTTTAAAAAAAAATTATATAAATTAAGATGTTTTTCATTCATATTTGGACAAAATTGATCATTTCTTCAACTAAATTAAGGACAAATATTTTGAACACCATTCAAACATTAAATGAAAATGTCACTTCTTTCTTTGTTTAGCATATTCATTTCGAGCAACTTAGTGCACAATGAGACTTTTATTGATTTTAAATACATTCTACTTCAGTCTCAATTTGATTATTTTTAGTTTAAAAAATGAAGATAAAGTTTGTTATTTTTTAAATTTATTTAAGATTTAACAATAACAGGTAACATTTGTTAAAATATTAAAATAAAATAATTTTTGACATAAATGAAAACAGAACAAAGAAACGTTAAAATTAAACTAAGACGATATTATTTGAATTTATCGCACTATAAAGTGTTTACACGCTCCTTTTACGGCGGAGTTCAAAAGCTCATTCCCACACAACTTGTCCCGCTGGAGGAGCAGAGAATTTACGACCATCGAAGCGACAAAAAGATATGAACAAAGGACGGGAGCAGTAAAAGCTACTTTGGATCAGATAGAGGCGAGGAGAGATAGTCAACAAGATCTCTATACCCAACTGCTTCCATATGTGAGCGACTTCATCTCCTCCGAGCTCTCTCCAAGATATTACTATCTAATAGACCAAGTTATCGGGTCTACTCGACTTGCTTAATCAAATCTTCAGCTTCCAAAGTTCTGGACTCCACCTTCGATATTTCAACAGTAGGCCATGTCTGGTGTTAAAGTATGGATCATTCCAGCGAAAAGGTCCAGTTCAACTAATATTTATAACAGGAAAGTAATAGGAAAATTTAATGAAAGTATCTCAGTAGTCAGTAGCTCACCATCATTGAATAGTGTAATTTCAATAAAAGCAAGCACGGTGAAGTAATGAAAAAGTTGGTAGAGGAATTCAGAAGCCTCAATTACTACACCGTTAAATTATTAACTACGTTACTGATAAAATATTACTGGTAGGTGAAGCAATGACAAGATAGTAGTTTTAAATTACTATTCTTTATTGTTAATGAACTTTTGTGAAATAATATTGATCTTTCAACACTTTTTTTATGTAATAACCGTTGTATTTTTTTTTGTTTAAAATAAATAGAATTTTTAAATCTGGTAGATTTGGGTTTGGAGGGACGTCAGTGAAGGAAAATGCGTAGAGAACGATTGGTAACGGCTTCGAACCTTTGGGTTCACTAAGCGTTTATTATTTTTTTTTTTATTTAAGAAATTATTTTCTGTAGGTAAGGTTGAAAATTTTTGTATTAGACTTTCAATGTATTTCGAGACATTTTTTTTTTTTGCAATGATTTTTTTTAATTTAGTGTCTGTCATAATTTGTAACACTTTCATAATGACAAACAGTTAAAAAAAAAAAAAAAAAGATAGAGGGAAGAAATTTGATACGGCCAAACTCCACCAATTGTGATAAATTTGAACAAAGAGTTTTGACTATGATAAATATTTTTAAATTTTAATTTAATGTGAACATTTGGCTAATTAGGGTAATTTGTGAACTCATGTAAATGACCTGGGCAGAATAACCTGCATGGAATTGTTTTTTTAAATTACTTGGTTTTAAAATTGTATTAAGATTGGCCTTGAGGATGGCCGAATTGGCCGAAACGTCGGATTTATAAAGAAATAAAAAATGTTTTGAGACAAAAATGGATAATTATTTAAACAATATTAACCAGTCTCAAGAAAGTGTTAGGATTATAAATTTTTTTTTTTTTTAATTTACGAAATTACTTTCTGTTAATAAGATTGAGAATTACTAGATTAGATTTCCAATATATTTCAAAACAATTTTGTTTTCTTTGATTTTTTTTTTTTTTCAAGTGTCTGTCATAATTTGTGACAACTTTCATGACAGACAGATAAAAAAAAAGAGAGAGAGAGAGAGAGAGAGAGAGAAGATAAGAAATATAATGCATTCAAACTCCTTCCAACGGCACCATACTCTCTGAATTTAATTAGTATTGACCCAGAAATTCCAATATCCAGCATAAATTCCAAAACTGATTTGATAGATTTGGATTTGGACGGGTGTCAGTGGACAGATGTATGTATACATCAATGGTGGTACATGCCTTATGATAAGCCTTTATGATTACTATAAAAAGATATGCACCATATGTGGTTTTTTTTTTCAATAATTTTACTTATAAAACAGTTTTATGCTAATTTAACTTGTCTTGAAAAAAATTATACAGATCACCCTATCATTCAAATAGTTTGTTTCAGTACAATAAATCTTGTTTTGCCATTTACCATTCGTTGCTGTTCAATTATACTGACAGGGTAAAAAAAAAAAAGATCATGATAAACATATTCTTCGAAGCTTCAACCCACACAGCGACTAAATGATATTTTAAAAGTTCTTTGAAAACGAGGTGAAAAATCATCGGGGTTAAGCATACTCTTTAATAAAAACTCGATAAACAAACTGAAAAGTAAGACCTATTAAGGGCTTGTAGCAGAGCACTTTATTAAATTGGAAAAACCGTGAGGTTTTAAAAAGTTTGCCTTTGCGAGGCGAGGAGACTCTAACTAACTAGTCCCTCGGTTAAACTTAATTTTTAATAACTCGATATTCGGCCGGGCGGCTCTGTCGGAGCGTCCACCAAGGGAAAAGTCGAGGAAATCTTGTTTTCTTCCCGCCATAATAAAGTAAACCCGGGGCCAAATCGAATTGTGGATCTATCTCTCTAAATACCGAGATTTGTCAACAGATTCTTCAGTGGAATGGTCAATATTTTTTACAAGAGAAACAAATGAGAGCTAAATTTGAGGAAAAGTTATAAGGCCCCCCTACTGCAAAGGCAAACATCAACAGAAACACAATCGACAAAATACAACCTCTTAACAAACATACCCAACACCAGAAGACTAACAAAGATTTCCTTGTTATTGTGTTCTTACTTCCGTAACTGAGATTAATTTAATGGTGTGCTTTTAAATTCGTTAACTGTTAAGCCTTCGCAATACCATGGTCTAAAACAAAGACATGATACTGCAGAGGCCATTCAGGGCCTCATAGATAGAATTTTGCATTTCTTATTGGTTTTATTAATCGTAGTATCAACATCCCATCTTGTTAGTGAGAATAAATGTCAAAACGGATATAAAGAATGGGTTTTAAAAATATTTAGAAAAGGAAAAAAGTAATTTGTTATTTATATGTATATATAGTTGACCGCAAAAATTTAAATATAAGATGGTCAGGGTTGCGGTAAAAAACAGAACATTTATAACTATTTTAATGTCCGACGTTTCGCTCCACTTTGCAGTGCTTCATCAGGGCTAAAAAGATACAAAAAAAAAACTGAGAATATTACAACAACAATATACAATAAAGTAAGGTAATTTAAGGTAGGATAAATATTATATAAAAATAAAGTGATAAGAAATTACATATAAATAAAAGGAAGGAGGACATAAAATAGTATCAATATAAAATAAACTTGAATAAACAATGATAGGAATAAAAAATAAGTAACAATGGCAAGAATAATTTTTTTTAAAAAACACGTAAAATATACAGTTAAAAAGTACAGGATACGTTAAAAAAAAAAGAAAGTAGAGATTAAATAAACGTCTTGAAAGAATAAATATAAATAATAATAATAATAATGATATTAAATGAGCTAAGAACAAATCAGGACCACCTACCTGTTCAAAGCGAAAGGTTGAACAGAAGGCAACAATAAAGCGGAAGCGTGGAGTGGGGAGGAGGTGGCCAGCCGGTTAACGGCTATATTTCTATTTCAAATACGTTGCCTATACAACGTCGGACATTAAAATAGTTATGAACTATTTGTTCTTTTTTTGACCACAAGACTGACCATTTTCTTACATGTAATTTATTATTATATGTATATATAAATAATTGACAGTGTAATATCAAATTATAAAGAAAATGGTCAGGAGTGCGGTCAAAAGGGAATATAAATATTTAACAAATATTTATTTGCAAAGTCTTGAAAGCTCTCCACTTGAGCAGCCTTAATGAAGTTCTACAAAATGGGGCGAAACTTCGGCTAATAAATCTTTGTTAACTTTTTTTGTTCTCTTTTTACCACATCCCTGACCATCTTCATAATTTGTAATTTAGTATTCCATTCTTGTTATATGGTTGGACTTGGTTCTGAGTCTTCTGCCTTTTCGACGTCAATCTCCTCGCCAGAACAATTCTTTTCCTAAATTGTTTTTAAGAAATTCTTCATCGTCTGAAGACTCTTTTTAGACTGAATGTTAACGGATGAAGGGTCGTTCAATCTTCTGGATTTTCCTTGGAGTCAACATCAGCTAACAAATGCTATTTTTATAATACTCTCGTTTCCCTTCATAGTGAAAGTGTGTTACTTCTCGAATCGGAGCTAGTTTATCCCTTTTCACTAGTATACCTGTCGTCAAATCTGAGATAAGCTGAAATGTGGAAAAACCGTGTTTAGGACATTATTGCTCTAAATATAATCTGAACACCATATCTTTGAAACAGGTTCTCAGTAGCTTTAAATGCCCCACTGTATAGAAGATGCCCTATGCAGGCATACGTTTCAGTTTCTTCCACAGAAATTCAATCCTGTTTTTTCCTCTGTATCTTCAAGATGCATTTTTCCATTTCTACAAGAGCCCTCTGGTTAGTATGATTCACATATTAGATAGGAACTTTTTAGGAAATGTTTGCTCAACGCAGTCGCGGTGTATCTAAATAATTCCACGGAAACCCATGGAGGTCCGAATGGACTCAACCGTGTTTTTATTTGGAAAAAGGGAACTGTCTTTTGCAGAGTCCGAGTAAATTTAATGGAAACTTACTAATGTAGTTCAAGATAGTTTTTTGAAAAATTCGTAATGCGTCTTGAAAATTGGTGGATTTTTTCCCCGTAATATTTCACTCCAAAAAGAGCTTTTGTAGTCATTAGAGACCCCACGGAATTAGAAAGGTTAAGATTTAAAAAAAAAGTTTAATAATTGGTGTTTTGGTAATTTAATAATAATTGTTAAAAATTGTTGTTCAATTACCATTAAAAAGGCGAACTTTTAGATTCAACTTTAAGTATACATACAAAATTGTTAACTATAGCGAAGAAAACGGTAATAAGGAAGAAGACGGACAGAATTTTCCACGCCTGGAGAGAATATTATAAATACAGTACACATAGTACACAGAACACAGAACACAATACAGCAGGAACACAAAACAGGCAGCTTCCTCCAGTTGACAGCCCATTCCAGCAGCTGTCTTTGCCTTCTTACATCCCCCTCATTTCCTGAATACATAACTTCTTACAATGTATAGCCTGTCTCTGAGTTCTAACATCTTACAGCTCTTGTCAACAAACATGACTTAGCAATCTTACTAAATTAAAAATAAAGCATATGAAAAAGCTAATAGTATATTGCATTATTAGAAGTAGAATAGTAATTAGAATTTAAGAAATATTTTTATTACTTAAGGAAAAGTTTTGGGTTTCTGAATATATTTATTTCTTAAGCTATATACTCAAATCTAAGGAAACTGAAATAAAGTATACTTTTACTCCTTATAAGAAACTGATAATTCTTTTGTTCGTTTTGATTGCGTAAAACTTCGCTGGTCATAAATGGCAATATTTTTTTTTCTTTACTAATACTTAGATTTATTATATTATTGTTTTTTTTCGATTTTTATTTGTCATAGTTTAAAATTTATAATAATTTAAATTTTGTGACTTTAGAAATAGTATCATTATCGCCACTAAGAGTTGATGATACATCAGGATTTAAAATAAAACGATTGAGGTGTAATGTGAAGTATGAGCTGTCCTGAAAGATATATTTAATTGTCATATTTTTATTACAATACTGACATTTTGGAGGAGTTTGTTTTGAGATTAGGTAGGAATGGGCGAGCCTTGTGTCCTATTCTCTTAACCAGTACGACCTCTTCTCTTTGACACTCGAGTAGCTCGAGCAACAAGTTCCAAAAATTGGGCTGGGATCTCAAAGAGCCCTGATCTACCCCTCACACGTGTGGTTCAGGGATCCTCAGATCTATAGTGTAAATATTGTGTATAAGACTGTAAATATGATTAGTGATTTATTTATTTTTATTACTATTATAATTATTATTTTTTTCCTCTTCATGTACATAGTTTGATTATGTTAATTTTTTTCCTTCTGTTTAAACATATGTTGAAAGATTTTTTTTATTTTTAGGTAATTTTTATTTAATTTTTTATTTATTTTTATTCTTATTTTATTTAAATTTTAGTATGAATGTGGTCAGTTATCATTTATCAATAAAGAAAAACCTTTCACTAATCAGAAACGATGATTTCCATTTTATTAAACGGACATTAAAATTGAATATTGCACAAATAAATTCTCTCTCTCAAAGATTAACACAATAAGTGAGAAAAAAGTATTTAAAATAATTTAATAGTCTTTTAACGACTGGAGATGTTACTTTTTTAATAAATAATTTATAATTTGCATTCTTTTACTAGTATATCTTAAGATAATGAAACGATCTGTATAACTCATGAGTAAAGGCGATTTATACTATTTCTTTTTTGTAATTATACTATAACATACATAATATGTTATGAATGTTAACATTATGATTGAAGTACTCAAAGTTAGGCTCCTAAATTTATTTTTATAGACAATACAAAGAAGATAGTTTTTTTATTACTAGTCAAATTTAAAACTTACTGTTTCAGTGTAATGAAATATAATATTTAATGAGATAATGATTTATAGTTCATTAATAATAATAAATACTTTATTAATTTTTTTTTTACACTTTATAACTAAAATAGAGATAATTTACAGAAAATGTTAAATTAGGTTTATAAGTCTTAACCAGAAACTTTTATATCTTTTCCGACTAGATATCCGGCTCTTTTTCATTTTTTTATGACACAAATGTTCATAAAAAATAAGATTACTAGAAATTTTTTTTTTTATTGAAGCATTTATTTTTTTATCTTAATACATTTCAAACTGCATTTTATTCTAAAATTATAATTGATTAATGCGTTTATTAAAACAGAGGCAATAGTTTTATAAACATGTTTATTTAAGGTTTAAAAAATAGGAATTAAAAAAATAAATATGACAATGTCGAGGTAATTTTTAATTTAAATTTTACGATACTATAAATTAAATTGTAATTGAAATGTTTCGGCAACAGAAAAAAAATTACTTTCAAATATTGAATCTGGACTTAATATAACCTTTTTCATTAATACCTTTTAATTAATCCCAGATTATAACTACCTATTTTGAGAGAATTTGTTTTGACCTCATTTTCTCTGTTTCATAATGAAACTATTTGACATAACAAAATAGCAACACTAAACATAAAATCAATATGTTTTTAATTAAAATAGATTTCAGCTGTTCTTCTTTCCCCGTCTAACCTGTGACTACGAAATATCTTACTTTGATGTTGTCTGGCCTTTGACTACGATAGACAAAGTTTCTTGTAATGACCATCAAGTAAATATCGGACTAAGGTATTAAAAATTAAAAGTAGCAATTGTTAATTGAAAAAATTATATATTTTTACTAAGCTTTGGATCGTTTAGTAAATAAAGACTTAGTATTATTTTAAAAACGTGTTTCACATATTAACACAAAAATTAAATACAAAAACTACAGTCCATGCAAGAAAGTTATAGACAAATAAAAAATAGAAGTAGTTTCATCTGAATATATAAACAGAAATTAGTTCGCTACGTTGTTAATATAATAGGATATAAATAAAAAAAGATAAAGAAGAATAGTTAAAAAAATCCAGGTAATAAGCAGATTAATAGAAACCCCAATTAATAGAAACTAAAATCCCAATTAGTATTTACAAGAGAATACAAGAGTTAGTTCTAATAGCACTGCCACCTATTGTCAGTTGATAATATTTAGCTTACCATAAATCCACGTTCCCCTTTTTGACCCTGTAAGAGAAACAAATAAATATTGAAGACAATAATTTCATATTCAGTTTTTTATTTTAAGATGTTTAAAAGAGATAATTTGAAAATAAAAATTCAAATTTTCTAATTCCAGGAAATATAAAATAATTCTACTACCAAAAAATAGCTGTAATAAAAATATAAGCTATAAAAAAATTATGGAACATTTAATAAATTCTAATACTAATATAATATTTATTTAAATTGATCTTTCGATGATTTTCTCCCAATTTCAATAAAAAATTAATAACATCCGTAATTTACCCCTTACCAAATACAAATATTTGAGTCAGAAAGATAAAACTATCTATTTTTCCTTAGGACATTTCAACGTTATGTTAAAACACTAAAATAAATACATGAGAAAAAAAAGTGAAATTTATATTTATTTTTTTAGTATAAGTTGATTCATTTTCTCCAATTAATTATAATTTTTCCTAGGGAAAAATATAACATTAACCTTATTGATGCATAGCGTAATATTAAACAAAACAAAACATTTTATATATCTTACAGTACTAAATAAAATTAACATTAGATTGTAAGTTTTAAAAAATGTAATAAAAAAAATAATATACAAAAACTTGACTACATTAACAAAAATTAAAAAATAAAATAGCATAAAAATAACTAAAATACCGGAAAGCCGTTCTTCCCAGGTGGACCAACCGGCCCCTGAAAAAAACAAAACAAAACGAAACAGTCAGACAAAACAAATGCAAAACTACAAAAATTATAAAATAAAAAGTAACATAATAGATTAAAATTAAAAAAAAAAAAAGGACACTTAGCAAAAACAAAATATATATACATATATACATGGAACCAGTGAAATTGTGAAGTATTAGATATGCAATAATAGATTTTATAAGCTCATAGTGCGGTTTTCGCACAACATAAAAAAAGGTTAGATTAATTATTTATTATAATGATTGTTTGAGAGTGGTTTATTTCATTATTAACACACACAAATTTGATCCAATTATACTCTCAACATTTATTTTCAGAAAACTCACCAACGTTTTGGCCCTCAGGCCATTTTCAAGGAGACAACCTATTACATGTTATCTCCTTGAAAATGGCCTGAGGGCCGAAATGTTGGAGAGTTTTCTGAAAAAAAAAAAAAGTTGAGAATATAATTGGATCAAATTTGTGTGTGTTAATAATGAAATAAAAAAGGTTTTTAAACATACAAATTCATATTTAAAATGTAGACATTTTGTAGTGATGATAGAAAGATAAAAACTAAAATATAAAAATCAGGTAATGTAAAATGTGTTATTATTAATGTTTTTATTAATGTTAATGTTTTAATGTATATGTTTTTATTAATATTAATAAATGTCCTACTTTAAAAATTACTTGCTATTTTATAAGAAAAGATTTTAATTTCAATGAAATATTTAGTTTTCAAATAAAGTTTGTTATAAGTGGTGAGTATATTAAAATGTAAGATATACCCATTTTAAAATAGGTTTAAAAACAGGTACATTCAATTATTTAATTTTTCAATAAATTTTTACTAATGTTTTGGAATAAAAACTATAAGAGGTTTAAAACACGCGTATCAAGAAAAATACACAGCTGAAACAAGATTCCATAACTGAATTTGATAAAAATTATACTAAACCATGAAAATATAAATCCCCAACTTTCGTCCAAATTTAGTCAAAATCAGATTTGCATTTTCGAGATATAGGAAAGCCAAGAAACATACGTTTACGCAAGCGAAAGAGAAAATAGTAGATAAAATCTACGTGCAACCAATTACATGCAAACCCGCACAATCCGTAAAATCGTATCAAATTCGATTATCGGTTCGATCGATCGACCGGGACAATACATTTGACAACTAAGAGACAGACGTGAGACCAAATTTGTCACTTCATGTCTAAAACGTCGAATCCAAGTAAATATTTTCGTTAAAATCGTGATACATAATTTTATCATGTATATAAAACTTCGGTTGCAAGGGAACAAAAATACCCTAAATTTAGATAAACCGAGTGATTAATTTGAAATTTTCAACATCTGTTCTTTGTTTTATGTTCATATTGGATTATACAAACTAAGAAATATTTTGTTTTAGTGGTGGATGTATAATTGATTATGGATGAACAAAATAACTTTTTTTATTGCCTAAACTACTCATAATTAATTATACATAAACTTATAACATAAACATAAATATGATTTTCGTGAAAACTACAGCACGTAAATTACTTTTCTTTATAATCATCGTGAATTCTAAAAAAAAATTACATATTTTTTTTTATATCTTATAACAAACTGTAATAATTTTGATCACAAAAAATCCGATATTTGTTACCTCATAAGCAGTAATAATATAAAAGCCGCAAAAGACGAAGAAAAAAATTCTATATTCAAAAACTAATTCAACAGACTAATCATACTAAAAAAATATGTCTTGTGATATTAAAATATAATACGAAACAGGAATATAATTTATTCAACTATACAAAATAATAACAACCAGAATACCTTATTAGAAAAAATCATAACAAGAGACCCGACATTTTCATAGTGAAAATGAAACTTCTAACAATAGGAAGACAACCATTGTCAGGACGAGACGTTATAGCGAAAGGAATTCGAGATGGGAGGATTATTTTTTGGAATGAAAGAGGCCGAATCCAAAAATTCCTATACAAAAGGATATTGTGTCTGCCAGAGTAGATTAAATCCTACTGAAAGGAGGAAAGCATTGATCGAAACTCATCTATAACTTCTCGAATATGTAAATGTATAAGTAATATACATAACTATGTATATCTATATACATAACTATGTATATCTATATACATAACTATGTATATCTATATACATAACTATGTATATCTATATACAAGTTACGGTATGAGTCAGCTGTTATTTCGATGTCAGCTGACTGAGGAGATCAGCTGATCGAGGGTATATAACAGATGTAACGAACACAATAAAGTCAGTGTTTTACAGCAGTACAAGCGAGTTAGATCTTACTCCTTCTTCTCTTTTTTGATATTTTGCTTTTGCCAATACTTAACTTACATAACTATGTATATCTATATACATAACTATGTATATGTATACATTCCATACAAAAATGTATATTCACCACACAGGTGTAATATCTTATATCTGAGTCACATTTCCATAAATTTATGGGAGGAAAGTTTGAACAGATTTTTTCTCTGAGAATTAGAGTCGAGTCACTATTTATACTTTCACTGACTTTTTTTGGAATATATAGTAAGGGAAAATATTGCAATCGTGCAAAATTTCGAATAAATAAATATTTTCTCTGTATATTCTTGTTTTTTCATCTAACCCTGACGAAGCCCTGCAAAGTAGGGCGAAAAGTTGGTTAAAAATAAATAGTTTTCTTTTACTATTTTGACACCTTTATTGACCATCACTCGGACTATCTTCCTATAATCTACTTCATACAGGTTAACTATCGTCTTCCAATACAATAACCAATATAAAATTTTTACAATAAAATTTACAATATTCAATTTTCGGCTGAAAGCTTGAGTCGTCGGCCAAAAAAAAACCCGAGACCGCATGATCTCTTCCGATCCCATTCATATGTACACAGGTTCGGTATATTTCCTTAGCTGTTGTATAATAGGCAGGGACAAAGTTGATGTCCATTATTTTCATTTCGAAAAACCCCAAAACACGAATTTTTATAGTAGGCAAAAATTTTGTGAAGCTGATCATTACATTGTAGATTTTTTTACTATAATTTATTCTTCTCCAAATGAAGCGCCTCTTTAACCTTCAAAGCATTTAAAGCTTTGTCGATCATGTTGTAAATCCTGACAGAATAAAATACAATAGAGTGACATTAACAAGTTAAGCCTGACGCCCGAAAGCTGAGATTGGACAGAAGCGGAAAATTACTAATGGAAGGAGTTCCACAAGCGCTGACAGGTCGGGAGCTAGAGTTGGACAGTTTTCAGGACAGGGGTCACTAGACCAACAATCTACAAAGAACATCAGCCGTGTAAACTGCAAAGCCAGCTTTTTAGGTTAATAGTTACTTCCGCAAGATGGGGTAACTTAGTGACAGGTGCGAGAACTTTGTGAAAAGAAATTTTTTTTCTCTAATTTGTTACTTTCCAGCCAAAAGAAACCCTGGAAGTTGGGCATTGTTACCTGATCTTTTTTTTTTTTTTTTGTTTATTTATTGATATTTACAACTGTACATAAATACATCAAGTAAATTTGAGGAACTCATAATGGTATGGTACATGTAGTGAAACTACCCACTGGTAGCACTCTCAAAACATTTTTACAATATAAGGTCTCGAGGCCATCTTCTTTTCAAACGCCTCGGAGGATTGCCCGGAATAAAAGAGGAAGTAAAATTAGAAACTAATGGGTTTGAGTAGTTGTAATGGAAGGATTGATATCTGGTTCGGGCAAGATCGGTTACAACTGGAACATTAAGGTCTTTGTGGATGATTTTATTTGCGACAAAGTAGGGAGCAATTAGGATTTTACGAAGGATTTTGGATTGTAAGGATTGGATACGAGAGAAATTCGAAGGTTTAGTGGAGCCCCAAAGCTCAACTCCGTATGTCCAGATAGGATTAATAATAGTCATGTAAATCAGTCTTTTGTAATGAATTGGAAGTTTGGACCGTTTGTCTAGAAGTGCTGTAATAGTCGAAATCGACGTGCAGTTCCCTGTATTTTCAGCCGTGTGTGAGGATTCCAGGTTAGTCGTTTGCCCAGATGTAGTCCAACGTAGCGGATCTGTTCAACAGGGGTAAGGGCAACATTATTGAAGTATACTGTAGGGCAGTCAGTAGGTTTAAGACGTAGGGTAAAGGTAATTTGATGGAATTTGTTGGAATTATTTTAATGTTACCTGACCCTAAAATATTATTTCTGTAACTAATCCTATGCAGGAACCTAAATAATAAGAAAAATGTGTTTCGTCAATAAGCCTCCTACTATCCTGATTACAGGATCAACGATTAAATCATCAGATACGTAAACCATTTCACTCAATTGTTGACATTTAACACAATAAAAGGATGTGTTTATGATAATTAAGTGAATAATTAAAGAAATAAAAAAATAATTTATATAGATGCATAGGATAACAGTAATAAAACTCTTTAATTATGTCACAGATGAGTTAAAAATGCAATTACACGAGATATCGTTTATAACGACCGCAAGTATGACAATATATCGATTGTATGAAAATTGCAAAAAAAAAAAAATCAAAATATTATGTTTAAATAAACAAAATTTTAACCATTTTAGTCTTAAAACGTTTTTATTCCATTTATAAGTCCGACGTCTGACGCCATCCTCAGGGACAATCTTAATACAATTTTAGAGCTAAATAATTTTAAAAAAAAACTTCATGCAGGCTATTCTGCCCAGGTCAATCCAACAAATTGTCCTGATTAGTGAAGTTTTAATTTAAAAAATAAAAATTATTTCTCAGTCACCTTCTTTGTTAAAAAAATTTTATCAAAGAAGTTAATGATAAAATTTTTAACAAAGAAGGTTTGTTAATTTTTCGTAACACATTTCTTTTTCGTGATCCATTTTAGACATATCTTATTATTTTATTTTGATTAAAATTTCTTCAGAAAATTACCAATGATACAAATGAAATAAATAACCGGACAACAAAGCTATCAAACATGGAATAAAATTCTTCTATACGCAATAAGCTTTTATTTAGTTTTTGCTTACGTTTGCACCGTTATGCGGCCCGAATGAAGCTGAAATCAGTTGTTTATTGGAATTATATGTATTTGGACATTGGGGATCGTCTGCGATGTGACGAATGAAATAATCCATTATGCGGACATTATGTGTTAAAGATGGACGCTCGAAAAAAATGATATGGCCATAGCAGAATAAATTCATAGAGTAAAAAATATTTTTTTTATAGGCCAGCCGTGCCTCAGATCAAATAAGTGAAAAGGTAATGAGAATTATAAATAAAGATTACAGACACCATGAACTTATTATTAAAACTAAAGTTACGCTTAAAGTTATAAAATTGTATAATCTTAGTAAATGGCAGTAAATAATTTCCTTCAGTTCATTATTCAAGGAACAAACAAGCACACAACAGTTGTACAAACATACTGGCGATATTTACCAAGCTAATAGCGAAAGGGAGGAGGGGTGGGAGGGGGTAAATAAACCTACACTGGC
>NW_027109386.1:1107416-1107982 GCF_000696795.3 Halyomorpha halys
GAGGTTGGGCGAGGGATAGGCTAAGTTCGCTCTAATTGGATAAGTTTTATGACGTCATTATTTAGCCTAATCTCTCATCGTCAGGTCCTACGCTCCCAGTGTGTGGCTGGGGCCTGTACGATAGTTGTCAGGTTTATAGGGGAAATGTCAACAGGAACTAACGAACATTTTATTATTAATATTTACTATAATTTATTAATTTTACTATTATGGTAATGAATATCTTGACTACTGATACTAAAAATAAAGTCCTTGAAATTCCTAAATATCAATGATCATTTTATCTTCATTGGTTCAGGATACATCATTGTTTCTATTAACCAATCCAAAGGAAGTAATACTAAAACTATTCCTTTTAAACTAATAATAATTGATTATGCTAAATTATTTTCTCATCATTTCTGATCTTTCTTTTTAAGTTCAAAAAGTTGCTGGACCACAAAACAAAAATCTCCCTAAAATTCTTCTCTAGTTTACTAAATAATTCAAAAACACTATCCAAAATTATAGTCTCAAAACATTTATTTTATTCACACGTCCAACGTTTCAGCCAATTCGGCCATCTT
>NW_027109386.1:1108302-1119590 GCF_000696795.3 Halyomorpha halys
TAGTAATTTGAGATTGTCCCTGAAGATGGCCGAATTGGCTGAAACGTTGGACGTGTGAATAAAATAAATGTTTTGAGACAATAATTTTGGATAGTGTTTTTGAATTATTTAGTAAACAATTACCAGTCTCAAGAAAGAAATTTAAAGATTATAAATAAATTCTTCTCTAGGTTTTTAGAGCATTTATCTCAACACACATTGTTGACAGTGTAATTTGGCGAAATATGCCAATTCGAAAGATATAATTAATGTACCAAATTGAAATATTATGTCTAATCCAGAGCCTTGGTCTATGGATTTAAAATTAGAAAATATAATAAAATATGGGCAATTAAGTAAAAGTCGATGTGAATATAAGTTTAAATTCAGATAACTAAATAGACGAGCAATTCAAATTTCGAATAAAGAAATTGTGTGATTTATGGAATATCATACAATATTATATTACATTAATTTTATTATAATTTACTACTACTATGTTATTACTATATAATGCATAGTATTTTTTTCCAAGCGTTTTAAAAATTGGTGCAAGTTATAACCTGAGGGTTTAAATCAAATGACAAAAATGTTAATCAATTCTGTTTTTTTCTATCTCGAGAATTGATTAGCCTTCTTAATTAAAATTCTTTATTATATAAATTTTACATCAATAAACTAACTATGCCCATATTTCGGAACTTCCGTCTTCAGGAGCCCATTATAAAAATAGCTACAAAATATTTTTGTAACATTTAAAGTTTTGAAAAACTTTTTATTGATTACATAATAGTCTTAAAATACTAAATCAAATGTTCATTGGCGTTTTTCATCTATTTTCACTGTTAGTTACACTGTGTGTTGGGCGAGACATAAGTGGTCCAGAGAGCTACTAATTTTTGATCTATTTCTTCTTTTAATTAAATTAATTTTTCGATAATTCTATACATCATATCAAACTTTTTTTTTCAAAGAATACAATGCTTGTTTATTTATACTTTTCACTGTACACCATATTTTTATTTACTTTGTTCATTTTTATAGAATTTTTGACTTTTTTCAAATCATATTTAGATTTAGATCACACCTTAGTCTACTTATATTTCAAGTTATCTATTATCTTACTTTGTTTTTTTTTGTATATAATCTTTCTTGAGACTGGTTATTATTGTATAATAAATAAATTTTATCCCATTCAAGTCTCAAAACAATTTATTTTTCTTTATAAGTCCAACTTTTGGCCACCCTCAAGGACAATCTTAAATACAATTTTAGAACTACGTAAATTAAAAAAAACAAACTTAATGTACAGGTCAATAATTTCAGTCCAAAATCGCCCCAATTTGTCAATTTTTCACATTAAATTAAAACTTTTAACCACAGTCAATTTCTATTCATGAATTTATTATGAAATTATTGACCTAGGCAGAATAGCGTGCATAAAGTTTTTTAAAATTGATGTGGTTCTAATATTGTATTTAAAATTGTCCCTGAGGGTGGCCAATTTGACCATAACGTTGAACTTATAAAGAAAAATAAATTGTTTTGAGACTTAAATGGGATACAATTTATTTTTAAACAATAATTTTTATTTTATTTGTTTGTGTCTTTTTTGACTCTGAGGAAGCCCTATAAAGTGGGGCGAAACGTTAGCTAACATTCCAGATTTTTTTTAACACTGAAAATGTTTAAAAATTTAAACTTAACACTTTCACTGGTTCCATTGAGAACTATACTACAAAACCAAAAGGAAATAATCTAATCTCTACAGTAGAGGTATAATATATCTAAGATGTATGTACAGAAGCTGATAGGAATGACTACAGAAGCAGTATGGTACAAGAAGTACAGACAGACTACACTTAGCTACATGGAAGTACACTTACCGCTGGCCCCGGTTCTCCCGTATCTCCTTTCTTTCCTCTCTTCCCTCGCTTTCCTGGAGGACCTGCAACAAAGAGAATATTTCATAAATAGTTGGACAAAAAATATATTCATAAATATGTACAGTAAAACTTCTAAATAACATACACCTACGAGGAATGATAATTCTGTACGTTATGAAGGGATGAATATAAAAAAAATAGAAGAAAATGGTTGACCGTATGCAGTAGATTATAGGAAAATAGTAAGAGTGGCGGTGAATAAATGGATCAAAATCGTAAAAGAAAACCATTCATTGTTAACCAACTTTTCGCCCCACTCTGCCGGGTTCATCAGGGTTAAATGAAAAACAAGATATAAAAATTTTAAGAATTGACAAAACATTAAAATATACTGAAAAAATATGAAAAATAAATAATTTATTTTTGTTTATAAAATATATAAAAGAAATGATAGTAATAATTTAAGGAAGAATACATGTAGGAGGACTACAAACTAGTTACTAATAGATACAGCCAGCTGTGATAGGATTCTAAATACAAGTAATTAGAACTAGAAATAAATGAATACTGTATCTAGAATTCTATCACAGCTGGCTGTATATACTCGTATTAGTAACTTGTTTCGAGTCCTCCTATATTTATTCTTCCTTAAATTAATATCATTTCTTTTATATATTTTATAAACAAAACGAAGAATTATTTATTTTATCTTAGTATTTTCTCTTTATATTTATTTTAATGTTTTGTCAATTCTTACGATGTTGTTATCTTGTTTTTCATTTTGCCCTGACGAAGTCCTGCAAAGTGGGGCGAAACGTTAATTAAAAAGAAACAGCTTTACTTTACTATTTTGGCACTTTTATTCACATCTACCCGGACTATCTTTCTACCATAAAAAAAAAAGAAAATGATATAATTGAATTATGAACATCTCGCATAAGTGATACCTTGTATTTTCGAAAAAAAGAAATTAATAATAAGATTTTTAAATAATTATTCATTTTTGAAGTGGAACTTTACCGACGTTCTTCAACTCAAAGAAAAATATTATCATTTAACAGTACTAAAATGTCCATATTGTAATATTTATTACACCCAAAATCAAATACATTTTCCAGAAATGCCCTTTCTAAATATATTGGAAGTAGGAACAAATATATTGGAAAATATACTCTGATGGTGAAGGTAACATAAAGTTGGCAGTGATTATTTTTTTTTTTTTTTAACAAAATATATGTTAGACAAAATCATTTAATTTGAACTCTTAAAGTTTTCAAATCTAAAAATTTTACAATTTTATTACTAGTATTAAAAAATAAAAGGCCTTCATTGAAAACCGAAAACTCCAAGACAAAAGGATACATAGGTGTTAATATCCCTTTAATTTTATGCCTTAAAGCTCCAACAAGCAACTATATTTAAATCGTCCAACGGAGGGTTCAGAATTCCCCATAGTACATAGGGGAGTTTATTTTTCATTTTTAAATATATTTATGAAATTGAATAGAAAACAAAACTGTGAATAACTTTCTTTCGTCCAAATTAATAAAGTTTTGGATTTATTTTTTTCAAGGGAATGTCTTATCAGCGGACACCCACTAAGCAACGGACAGACTAATCAGGCCCACGTGGCCGTTCTTTAGACGTTTCACTGCATTACGTCGATACAGCTGTCTTCTCTACTATATTAACATTGAATATATTTAAAATATTTAATAACAATGTTATATTCCTTAATAGTTTCGTGTTTACAGAACATTTCGAACAGAAAATTATACATAATGTTGCTAATCAGCAGTAAGTTGGAGTTCGGACCGTTTATTTCCTGGACGGTAGGTAAGATTGCCTTCATAATTCAAGAGCGCTGTTAGTAGGAGGTAACTTAATCCCGAGTCGGCCTTAATAACAGCAATCAAACGGGCATTTCCAATTATTTTTCAATTACAGAATTTAATTCCTGTTTTCCGACTTCATGCTAGGATTTACAGAAATATATTTTCTCTCATCATAATTACATTTTTTCTCGGTAGTTCATAAAAAGAGTTTGGAGTGAATTTTAAAAAGCTACTTTGTTAATGTACCTGTTTATTCAGCTAATTGTAAAAGTGATTATAAATTATTTATTTTATTTTTAACGACAGGCATCTGTGAATACCTAATACTTCAATTCGAGAAGATGGAATTTTTAAATTAACTTCTTCGCTATTGCTAGATTTGAGTATGTATCTGAAACTATTAATTCATCCATATTGTTTTAACTATTTTAAAGGTTTTATCTTAAAATAGTATTACTATGGGTTGAAACAGCAGTAATTTAGCTTTCCGACGTTTGTAGTAATGTAGCATTTGGATAAAAGAAGAAATTATGAAAGAGTGAGCGATGCAATCAAGAGAAAAAAAATCCTCCAGATAAATCAAGTTCTAAAATTTCTTATTTTTAACTCTTTTTTTTTTTTTTTTTCAAAAATGGTATTTTTTGGAGAGTTTTAAACGATGCTAAAAAACGAATATTACTTGTTTTTTCCTAAAAAGAAATTTGCTAGCTTACTTTATTTGAAGCTTTTTTATTTTTTTACAATTTTTTATAGCTATAAACTCATTTAATATAATAAGTGATATTTTTTACTTATTTTCTCAAAATATAATAATGGATTCATAAATAATAACATTAAAAAAAAATTCAGAACATTAGTAGCAAATAACGATAAACAAATATTATAAAAACTTTTTTTTTTCCTCGGCTCCTTAAGCCCATTTATGACAGATTTTATTGATTTTTTAAAATTTCAATAAACAATTAGCATTTTGTCACATATTTAGTATATCAAAAAATTAATATTTTATTCGAGTTAATCACAAATTACAAATACTATTATTAAAACTATCGTTATAGTTGTCAGATTTAAGTAATTTTTTAGATAATTGAATTCTTATTATTTTTTAACGTATACATTTAATTTTCTTGTACTGGAAAAACCTAAGATTTCGATTGATTTAAACACAAAACATTATGAAAAACAGTTGAACATTTAAACAGTGTATAAGTCAAAGCAGTAGTTTAAAAGCTTATTGCGGAAAAACAATTGAATCATTTTAAATATATTTGGATTAATTTGATTATTTTTTTAATTTTTACGAACCATACGAATTTAAATTATACCATATAGTCGAAACGGTTTTGGTGAGTAGACAATGTACCCAAGTTAGCCGATAAGAGAAACTGTTTGAATTCAGTAAATTGGGCAATAAATACATGAGGAGATACAGTTTGCTACGAGGAGGCTATAGCAATTTGCATGTGTCAGCGCCTCTGCCCTACCTCGATAAGGCCTCTCCCGCAAACCGCACCTGTTACACTACCGCTAAAATACTATATTCTTTATAATAAATTATAAAAAAACAAATATAAGTAATTTAATTGTAAAATATATATATATTTTTTTTTTATTATTTATTTATTGTAATTTACAACTGTACAAAATAATACAATAAGTAAATATGTTGTATGTTTCATATACACTTGAAAATCTTGGGAAGGAACCACCCATTGGTGGTACTTCAAACATTAATTTAAACTAGAAGGTCCCGCGGCCATCTTCTTTTCAGACGCCTCGGAGGATTATCAGGAATTGTTAAGGATGAAAGATTAAGAATTCATGGGTTAGGATGGTTAAGGAGTTTGGAATGAAAAGACGCATATCTGTTTGGGTCAAATCTGCAACGAATGGGATGTTAAGGTCTTTATGAATGAGTTTATTTGTGACGTATTAAGGAGCATCAAGGATTTTGGATTGTAACGATTGGATGCGGGAAGAATTTGATGGTTTGGTGGAGCCCCAGAGCTCAATTCCATTTGTCCAAATTGGTCTGATTATTGTAGTGTATACTAATTTTTTGTAATGAATGGGAAGTTTGTCAAGTAAGTGTTGTAGCAATCGGAATCTACGAGCAGTTTCTTGTCGTTTGAGTCTTGTGTGTGGATTCCAAGTAAGTCTCTTGTCAAGATGGAGTCTTAAGTATCGAATCTGTTCAACAGGTAAAATATATAATTAAAGTTTAAAATATATATAATTTAACAATAATCAGCACTAAGTTGGAGTTTATGTATATTTAAAATAAAATACCTAAGTATTTATTTTAGTTTAGTCATAACATATAAGTAAGATTGCCAAGTGGATAGAGTTGCAAAATGTATGGGTAGGAAACAATGGAGAAATAATACGAGACAGAGCCAAAAAAAACGTGGGAAATTCATGATTATATGGAATAGATGACAAGGGTGGGAATTATTAGGTCACAAAAAATAAAAATAAAATAATAATAAATAAAAAATCAATACACTGCTTCAGCTGAAAATTCTTCAGAATGAAAAGAAAACAACATTAAAAACTGTATTTTTATAAAACTGTATATTCGAAACATAATTAAGAGAACAAAACCTCCGATATTACCTAAGGGCAAACTATAATTACATGTATTAAAAGACGATTCGAAATCAGATAGGAACATTTGTTTTTGAAATTCATTGCCACATTTTTAATTCATAACAGCAGAATGTAGAGGAAAAATGTTCCCCAAACGCTAGTCTATCTCTCTACCGTCCTATTTCACTCCTACCCATTATGAGCAAAATCCTAAAAAACTCTCATTAAAATGCCTCTATCCAATCCTTGACTTATATCATGTTATTCCTGACTACCAGTTTGTATTTAGAACATCCCATTCTACCATACAATAATGTCATATCTTCCACATTGGAGCGCGGAAGTCTTCCCCAATGTTGAACGAGTCTGGCACCCAGGATTGCTCTATAAACTTCATAAATTCCTTCCCCCTACATATTTTTTTTGATCCGCTCCTACCTCTCTAATACAACCTTTAAAGTAAATCATAACCTAGCCCACTCATCTCTCTTTTCTCAATCCGCCGGTGTTCCTCAAGGTAGTATCTTAGGTCCCATTCTTTAAACGGTGTGTACAGCTGACATCCCAATCCCCCCTAACACAGTACTAACACACATACGCTAATGACACATGTATATTGTCTGTAAACAACGACCATACTACTGACACACGTAACATCGATTGAAGAATGGTGTCAAAACTGGAGAATCCAAATAAATTCTGACAAATCCCACCAGATCATTTTTACTCTTCGTCGTAAACCTCTACCCTCCTGTCCTACAATATCCTTTTTAAATATTCCACTAACGCATGTTGAACAGATTCGATACTTAAGACTCCATCTTGACAAGAGACTTACTTGGAATCCACATAAAAGACTGAAACGACATGAAACTGCTCGTAGATTTCGATTGCTACAACACCTAGTTGACAAACGCTCTAAACTTCCCATTCTCTACAAAATTATTATATACTATGATAATCAGACCAATTTGGACATGGAATTAACTCTGGGACTCTACCAAACCATCAAATTCCTCCCGCATCCAATCACTACAATCCAAAATCCTTAATGCTCCCTATTACGTTACAAATAAGCTCATCCACAAAGACCTTAACATCCCATTCGTTGCAGATTTGACCCAAAACAGATATGCGTCTTTTCATTCCAAACTCCTTAACCATCCTAACCCATTAATTCTTAATCTTTCATCCTTAAGAATCCTTGATAATCCTCCGAGGCGTCTGAAAAGAAGATGGCTACGGGACCTTCCAATTTAAATTAAATGCTTGAAGTACCACCAATGGGTGGTCCTTCCCAAGATTTTCAAGTGTTTGAAATATTCATCTAATTTACTTATTGTATTTATTATTTTGTACAGTTGTAAATTACATTAAATAAAGAAATAGATAAATAAATAAACTTTCCTACGGTTCGGATGTTTATATGTTTTATGAAAGCATCCACAGCAGAATCACCAGCATTATTCTTTATCATTACAATTCCCTCTTTGAGGCTAGATGCAGTGTAAGAACATTGTAATAACGCGTAACTATAATAAAATATAGTAGATTAAAAAAAATTAAACATACAATTAAAATAAAAGTTATCAAAATTACTGTTACATAGGTAATATGGCTATTTATAGCAAGGAATCTGTGAAATCTGTAAGATCCTCCCATAAGGTTACTATGGGGGAAAAGGAGTAAAAAATATATAACGATTAGCAGTTAGATATTTTTAAGGAAGGAATTAAAAGAGAAATAAAATCGAATTATATATGCATTAAGTTAGTTAATTAGTTAAATAGAAATTCATGAATAAATAAGCGTAGTTACATGACGAAGTCGCAATACGACTAAAGCACACTATTATACTATGTTAACTAATGGGGCTCTTAAACGGTAATTAATATGGAGTCAATCCCGAATTTCGTCAAAATATTGACCTTATGAGGGGTATATTGTAACAATAATATTGGGACCTGTCCTATCTATACCAAGTTCAATAATATTGACCAAGTAAGGTGGGCTTGAAACAACAAGCGGACGCTTCGGAGAGAGGACACAATCCCGATCCATCAGAGGACGCAGGCCTTGGAAGGATCTTCAAAGGAGCCGGGGATTGCAATAAGAGAAGCACAATAAGGGGGAGATGGAGGGGGGACATCTCGTTTAATCCCCCTCCCCTCTTACTGGAAATGAAACGCCAACACGGCCCATCTTCTGTAATGGCTACTAGGGTCCAAGTCATCTCATCTAACAACAGGATAATTTACAAAATGATTTGTAAACACTCATAAAATGCTTAAACAGATACATGCCATCATAAGTTATGTGATTAATTTAAATCATTATTGCACTATTTTTTAAAAAATATTATTTATTGAAGAACAATAATACAAACTGCCACGATCAGGGGCAATGGGCATTACATCTATAAGTTATCATGCATATGCTACATATAGGACGACAAAATGCACACAAATAACTAAATAAATAAAACAGATAGATAAGAACGATAATAATAAAGAAATATTACAGCTGTAAAAATAAATAAATCATCGCAATAACAATTACGGTAGTAAAATAATATAAATACAAGGTAATTAAAATGAAAAATAGACCTAGGCCTATCTATCTGAGCTGCAGACGGTCACCAATTCCATGTTAATACGCATTCATAACTACATGTAATATTTACAGACTTAGGAACTCGAAACTAAACTTTTTTGCCCTCGTGTGGAAGGCAATGAGGTCTCAAAGAGATCCCAGTGCATCTCTACTAGCTGTATCACTAGTATTGAAAATGGAAACTGACTGCACTCATAGATTACGTTTTAAATAACTTCGGAACTTTCTAGCTGAATTACAATACTTCTGAAAGAAGAAAAAGATCGATATAAGTCCAGTAGATCCTCGCTTATCTGCTCGTGTCACTACTGGTTAGGTGAAAAACTTATTGAATCGGAATGAATAAGAGAATAAAACTAAATTATTAATTTAACCCCTTTATCAGGTGATGATAAAACTGCAATTAAAAATCTAATATAGAATTGATATATTAATATTATATATTAATAAATAATGCAATTATATTAATTAGAATATAATTTTTAAAGAAGTTTCTAAATAAAAGATTTAGGTTAGGAATATAAACGATATTAATATTTTCAATAGTATTCAGAAAGTTAATTATTTTGTTTTCCGAACTATAGCGTGTTTTCTGAGATATTAATTTATCATTATAAGTTAATTCAGAGAAACAGCTAAGCGAGATTTAACTGTATTTTTATTAACCGAAACAGTTTCTGCTATAAAATAAAAGGGTAACTTAAGTAATGACGCTCTTATATTACTTATGTTTCAGTATTCTGATTCTTTTTATATTCTTATTATTTAATTATAACTTTAAAATACTATTTGATAAAAAATCCCGCTTAATAGTAGGAAATTACAGTATGAGAATGGAACCTTCCAACAAGCAGCATTATTACACACGGGTACATCGAACTACGTGAGGCGCAAATGGTATACAAACCCGCACAACCGTAAGGTCAGTCTGGCACAGTATATAGTTTTTTTTTCTTGTTTTTTTTTTTTTTAAATATGTATTAAAAATACATTTTATAAGGCATCAACTATTAAATGTGTTTATGTGAAATTGAGGGATAAGATGAGAGTAAATTGTGGGAAATTTCGATAGAAATACATGTTTTGAGATACCTTGAAACAAAAAAACCTTGTCAAGAAAAATGGTTTGTACGTGTATGCATGTCGGTTTGTGAATAACCTAGCTTAAAAATCGAAAGTCTTACAAAACCTAAATAACATATTTGAGGTGAGTAAATGCCTAGGACGTGAAGCAACTTGTTCGCTGAAATCGCCCGATCAGAAGAGCCATTTTATAGAATTGATTTTTCACATTATTTAAGGTTTTCTCCAAACGGCTCTAGTAGTTTGGTTTAAATTCAATGATTTAATACTAATTTTTTTATTTGAAATAAATAATCACATCTCATTGTTGACAGCACTAAATGATGGATGGTAACTAAATATTATAAAATATGATAAATAACTAAAGGAGAAAACAGGAAACATATAGACAGGCTCGAATCTAGATAAAACCGAAACCGCCGTGCACTACATATCGAGTAATCCCTTTTCAACTGTTAAAAAAGGAAAAGCATTGGATTAAAAAATAAACATAACCACTTTTTGACAAACTCTAGTTTTTTTTTAAAAAAAAAGAGTACTTTTATTTTAATAACTTTTTCTCACTTTTTTTAATACTGCGGTTATGTTCATGAAAATGTGTTAAATACAATATATAGATCTGGCGTATCAATTTTTTTTTTTTTTTTTTTTTTTTGCTGACTGCCTTAAAACGTTTTAAATAGCGGATTCATAATTTTAGATTCAATTAAAATTTTTAAAAAATCTTACTATCAAATTAAAATTTAAAATGATTTTATAATAAACTACTGAAACGAAAACAGTGTTGCTGGTCGGCTTATGAAGGACTAAGAACTTTTTTCAAGAGCACCTCTTTTAAGCCCTAAACCTGAGTAAGCAACGTCTTGTCTTAAAGCTACCTTTAGCAGTTTTTTTTTTTTAGGGGTGAGATAAATAAAAAATGAGAGAGAGAATCAGGAACCTCTTCTGCCAATATTAATTTATATTATACCATAAATAGATTTTTTTATTGTTCAAATAGTTTTGTATAACTGGATTTACCGCTTAATGGTTTTTTAAAAATATTAAATTCGTTTTAATTAGTAACAACAGTATTTTTAATTAAAAATCGTTTCACGTTACACATTAAATGTAAAATAAATCGATATACGGAATATTGGTAATTTTTTTCAATTTGGATATATATGGAGACGAAAGAAAATAATTCAAACAGCGACTAGGTTGGAGAAAAATATATTATTTTTATACACTTTTTTTTTAATATTTATTATTTCTAGAAAATGGTCATCAATGATATCAAGTTCTTTGTATATAATACCTATAT
>NW_027109386.1:1119650-1135677 GCF_000696795.3 Halyomorpha halys
ATATATCTAGATATTTACATATTTAGATGTATATTAATTCAGCAATTTATCTATTGAATAAAGCAGGTAAGAAAAAAAAATAATGGTATTATCGACAAAAATGTATTGAATCGAAACAAAATCTATACACCAGTATACAAATATCTATATTTATATAGGAGTTTGCCATTCCGAGTAACTCGTTTACGCATTCTGGAATACATTCAGTCGAATTATTTCATTGAAGAGTAATACAAAGCTTTAGAAAGCTTAGTTGTTGCTTATTCATTGTTCCTGAAGAAACTTCAACAATGCAAAAAAAATTATCACTCCACCGTGAACTTTAAAAAATTGTTGGTCATCAACAATTATCAGATCCAAAATTATTAGCATCGCAGAAGTACCTCACACTCATAAGATGTAAGAAAATAAAATAAATAATGAAATTAGTTTCCACAACACTAATGGACACGAACCAATTGTAAAGCGCAGACACGTAGACAATAACAATAGCTCACAATCAGAGGACCATAAATAAAGTAGAGTAGCACCACAATATTCTCTACACTCTCAGCTGTCACCGGGTAATGAAACTGTGAACATAAACCCAAATGAATTAAGAGCAGTCGGCAGCCAGTCCTAAGAGCTGCAACTGTAACCGTTACTATCTCTGTATTTATGGCCGCTACGTGACCGTGTAAACAAATAAAGTTTCAGCGTAGTCATAGTAACTATACATAATTCAGGTGAGAGTGAGAATTTTTTGTGTTTACTTTAATTATTTACAAGCGATTGAGAGAAAAAACTTAGCAAAGTGTCTAACTATTAGAATTACAAAGGAATGGAGGACTACACCCAGCAGAATTTCGTCCTGGGATCTAATTCAATTACCTGAAGTCACGGAAGGAGGTGATTCATTCGCCTCTTGTCTAGTTTCCCCCTGTGTTGTTGTGTAAGTCAACCTTGGGAATTACCGCACTATCAATCTACGTTTTATTGCTTCCTTGAATTTTTTTTTTAATTGCGTTACAAACGGAGAGCACAGATAGAGAGTCACCAAGCAAAAAGAGATAGAAAACAAAATTAACACTAAAATGGCAATTAAAGAAAATTAAATAGACTTATCTTAAGATAAAACGTAACTTCATATTCAAATTCAGCATTCCTCATGGCTTTTAATTAATCGTAGTATATAGAGGGACACAATTTTCTTATATTACAAATCCAAACTGACCTAGTCTAATTTGCCATTTTTTTTTCGTATCCTTCTTTGAAATAAATAATAATTGAGTACAATAAAATGTTAATGTGAAGTTCTTCCGTCTTTTACTCCCCAATGTTATTTTAAGGAGTATATTGAGGTCTACTGTGTGTGGAGAGCCAATGGCGCCAAATGCGCATTTGTAATATAGTGAGAAGGGAATATTTGTGTCATTTCGTTTATTATCATATACTTTTGACACATTGATCAAATGAGTTCTCTGAGAGCTATAAAAGATTTTTAAAATATGACATAAAAAATTATGAATTATATTTAATTAAATGTTTTAATTTTTTTTTTTCTACGCCAAAGGAGGCATTTCTGCCATTTTGTTTCGAATAGCCCAGTATAGTTTAGCTTTGCTGAAGTAACTCCTGTCTGTAATCAAGTCCACCGTTGCCACACATGCAAATATATGATCGCCAGTTATCTCACCATCTCCACACAGGACGCAGTCCGAAGACTCAGCCACTCTTATCCTCTTCAGCCGGTGCCGCAGAGTCATGTCCAGTTGCCAACCTGAGGCATGCCACTGACACCGTTCTTGGTAAAGTCAATGGAGGGCGCCTCTTAGGATCTAGCAATGCCGCCCAGTTCTGGCCCCCACATTCTCCTCTACTCCTTTCCTCTGCTCTTCCAGTGATAGCGTTTCGGGTCATTTCTTTCGCATGTCCATTTAAATGTAAATATTTTAATTAAATATATTTGAATTAAAAACTGGTATTGAAGGGTTTTTCGGGATGCTAAAAATAATACGAACTTGTTTTATATTAAATTTTTTTTGCTCCCTACATCACATGAAACGACTGAATGACTTTAGGATTTTTCGGAGACCTAATATCTCTTAAAATTTTGGAGGGTATTTTTTTCTTTTTCTATTAAAAATTCTTACTCTAATTAGAAAAAAAAATTGGTATTTTTATATTTTTTAGGCAAAACAATAGAAGTAATTTAAATGACATATTTTTAACTACAATATGTTTGTTTCGGCCTCTAGAACTATTGCAACGAATCCCTAATATTTTGTACATTCACAAAAGGAAATTTCGTTAAAATTTAAAACTTAAAATCAGCAACCCCCACTGTGCTCTGTATTATTTTTTTAAATAATTTACTGTATTTTTTTATCAATTGTATGTGAAGCTTAGTAGATAAATGTTTTGTACCTGTCATTAAGGAGTATGTCTGTATTTTCGTTTGTAATCATCTAAGTTTCACATATGAAGATGCAGAAAAATAGTACTTTAAGCCGTTTGCTAATGTCTAGTTTTGTTATCCTCCTAGGACTTGAGGAAAGGATAGGAGGATAAAAAAATACTATAGAGTAGTGATGGTCAGATGGTGAAACTAATTTTTTTTAATAAAATTATTAATAAAACTATTGGTCTGAAATTCAGAAAGGAATAAAAAAAAAAAAACTTCTTTAGTTACAAAAGATAACATTTTCAACTGCTATTCCGTTTTTACAAAGGAAAAACATAACTTATCAGCATTTCAAAGTTTTCTAAGCACTGTGGCTCATTAAATTAAAAGTTTTATTTAGTTTCTCATTCCGTTCAAAGCTTTAATGGAGACTAAAATCAAGTTAATTTTTTTAAATTTTATTTTGTCATGTTGTGAAAGTTTTTATACTATAATTTAATTTATTTTTTTTTTATAGAACTATAAGTTTATTTTTAATATATCATTTAAATCTAAATGAATTTTAACATAATTAAACATTCTCCCAGAAAAAGTCGAAAATAATGAGTTATTATCACAACCTTCATGATTTTGAAATTTTTCCGAATGATGTATTGAAAATATGATGGCGGTACTAAAAATAATTATTATAGAACCAATAAAATTAAAAGGACATACAGTTAAATATTTATATGATGCGTCAATACGTAAAGGTTCGTAATAATGTTATCATATTAATATATGTGGATATATATGGCCGGTATCGACACAACTGAAACTGTTCTAATACGGCACACAATAAGCGTATGGCAGAGCCCATAGAACAGAGCCAAGGAGGCGTACGCATACCCTGAAGGATGGGGTACTTCGGGGTAGGCAGGAAGTCATCCATAGAGAGCAGCGACCACGAGCCATTGTCTGCATCCTCTGTTCCGGAAGAGCGACCGCCGATGACCACTCCCTAGGTAATATATGGTAGCTATTGCTTCACTCCCCTCAAGATAAGGAGATGGATGGCCACTTCCTAACTTTTGATCCAATCAGTTTTCCAGGTGCGGGTATCTAATCAAGCGGATGTTATTTACGGATCGGGAATACATTCCAGCATTTTATTATTTTTTTTTTTAATATTTTTCTAAATTGGTCATAAACGAATGAATCGATTAATCAATATACATAATTAGACACATAAAATAAAAACATAAGAAATTTTAGTGAAATTATGATTAAATTAAGGAAAAGTATGATTGTTGGGTGCTGCCTTTCTTTGAAGATTTTATGAATAAACTGAGATACTTTAAAGACCAGGGACTTTTATGAAGACAGCCGTTCTGTAAAGAGCGACACTTCTATTCAACTCCAATTCACTCCTAATAAAATAATGATGTTTAAAATAAGAAAGGAATTGCGATTAAAACGATTCAAAATATTATATTATAAAAAAAAAAAATTTTTCTTGGCTTAAGTCCTCCTCCATTGAGGACCTATACAGCCCCAGAGCGGGAATGTCAAGGTTCATTTCGGGACTGCCCCGAAATAAATAATGACCAGCCCAGGTGGGAATCGTACCCACAACCTTGTGAACCTGAACCTGGCCCTAGCCCGCTCAGCTATCAGGTCCTCTAACAAGCAGTTATAGAAATAGTTGTTGTTCGATAGGGCTTTTGGGCGTAAAACCCAATTGTCATCAATGCTCATGTTTCATATTTATTTTATTAGACGTTTGGATTTATAACTCTGATGTTTCAGTTCTTTTTATTATAATTATTTTTTATTTCAATCCCAAGATTCTAAACCCTCAAAAATTAAAATTAAAAATTATTTTAATGTGATATTTAAATGATGAATAGAATATTGACTGTCGATAATATAAGATAATTGGGGGTGCGGTCAGTGAAGAATACAAATATGTAAAAGCATATTTATTACTGCTCATACGAATGAGTTATATTTGTGTGTCCTTTTCTCAATTCAACTCCTGCAACCTCTTCCCTGCGATCGTAATGATTTGATGATTACTTCATGATTTAGTTGATTTTTAGTTGTTTTTAATTTGCTTGCTGAACTTTCATTCCACATCGCTTGCCAACTAAATGATATTTCATACTTTACTGGAAGAGGTGTCAGTTGGCTGCAACCTGACCTGGAAGAGCAAGTGGTTAACTGCAACATTACAGCGAAAGAAATGTTTGACGGATAATGTTAAAAAGCTCTAGGATGAATAAAATATTTATCAATAAGTTAAAGAGGGAAACAAAATTAAAGTAGGCAAACAGATAGTAAGAACATGTCCACTCTGAATATTATTTATTAATTATTATTTAAACTATGCCATTATTTTGAAAGCCAATTTTCCTAAATTATTGATTAAAACCGCTTTGATAGTTCAAAATTATTAGTTCTTGCTCAAGTACTTGTTAAAAAAAATAGAAAAAATTTCAATTTAAAAAAAAATCTACTCTCATTTCAAAGTTAACAGTACCACACAGCCTGCATGGTTAAGCCGAATTGGTTAACGTAACAGTTATTAACCATTTATAAAAACAAAACCTGAAAAAAGTCTTCAGGTAACTTTATTTTTAATTACCTTCCAGTGTGTGTCCTTTAATTGTCCTACATAGATAGTTACTACATAACTATCTAATCAAATTATTAAATTTAATTCTTGATTTATTTATTATTATAATAATTATTTTATAAATCAATTAAACATGTTATTTTGTAATTATTTACTCAGCTAAACAAAGAATCTATGTCCTGATTGCGTTACATAACTTTGTCTTGAAATTATATTAATAATAAATAATCACAATATAAATGGGTTAAGGAGGCATGGAATGGGACGTTTCTTAAATACATTTCTCTATCTCAAATTTTGGGTAATCTATTTAAAATTAGTAAACATAATTAGATACATTAATGTTTTCAATAATTAAAAAAAAAAAGTTTTAGATAGGTTTCTTCATTAATAGACAACTCTACGATGAATGAAGGATCTTTCCATGTTAGCTACTTTTACTGTAAATAACTAGATTATGAATATTTAAATTATTCGTAACTCATAAGTATATTCCATTCATCATATAATACATTAAATAATAAGTTCTATCCCTTAATTATCTAGCATATATCGGACTAATGGTATGCTCAAAGTGTTAGGAGTTCGCAAGGACTTCTTAAATAATAATTAACAAAGATTATAATTTATAGATATAATGAATTCAGCAATAATACCGTAACATATTACCTAGCCCAAACCCAGCGCGTATAATGATGAGTTTTTGAACAATGCCAGGCCCCTAGTACCGTTATCATATCTCAAATATTTCTTCCTAGCCTCAGCACCGCAACCCATAATTAATGACGTATCTTATCGTTTTCATTATTTATTGGCGATAATTGTGCGAAATTGCTAGGGTCTATAACATTTAGCATTTATAATTTTTTTACAACAGTTATCAAACAGACATCTGAATAACAGTCAATAATCCAACGAGAAGACTTCATTAATGGAACCTAGCCTGAAGGAACTGATATCAAGAACCGTTACACATATACACAACCGTTGTAATGTTTGACGAAATAGCGGCCCGAGAGCCCTCCTGATCCACCGAGTATCAATAGCGTGAGTTACCATAATTTGAGAAAAATCAGGCGAACTAACGTGATTCTGACCCAATCACTTCCTTACACAACCGTTGGTCTAGTAACAGAACTTCTTCACAAAGTACTGAACCACTTACCCTTCATGGGTTGTAGAGATACAAATTTTTTATTTTTTTATTTTTCTGCATATGGAGATGTCATAGAACAATAATTTGTTGAGATCCCTTTAGCCTATCGCCGGAGGACCCCGTCACTGTAACTTAGTGGCCTAATTTATCACATTACCATAAGAAAATACAAATTTGAATTATGTACAGATTAGAACTCTCACGATGCACGATAATCACACGATATTTGTACTTATTTACATTTATAATTTTATTTTAGAGTCAATAAATAAATAAATACAGCATTTAATAATTAATTTGCAAAATGAATGTCAATGAACTGCAACATAACGTTCCGTGTTGTAAGCTATTAACTACCGACATGCAATTTAATGCAAATCAATTATGATTGATATAATTTTTATAGCTTCTTTCAGAGTAAAAAATATTTAATTACGTTTTTAGTAATTTAGCTGATTATTTTAATCTTTATATATTCTATTTAGTTAAACGACCATAGACTCTAAAATTCATCATGAAAAAAAGTATTTTTGAAAAATTATATACTCTAGCAAAATGAAAACAGGAGTTGCTTGCATTTTGTATTCATAAAAAAAAATATTTTTTTCAATACATAAATACTTTTTATTTATAGATATTACAATCTGCCACACAGTTGTGGACAATAGGTAATAGTGATGAATGATCACATCCATACTAAAATAAAATAAAATAAATAAATGATTGGAAAAAAAAAAACTCTCTTAAAATATATACAAACAGAAGAATAAAAAAATGAGCATAATCAAACTATGTGTATGAAAAAAAAAATAATACAATCTCTAGTCAAATTTACACTCGTATATACAATATTTACGCAATCGGCCAGAGGATCCCTGACCTCCATCCACCACGAGTGAGGGATAGAGCAGAGCTCAAAAGATCCCAGCGCATTCCTCTCGCCGCATCACTGGTAGTAAGTGAGTCAGTGGAGACTGAGCAAGTGCTCATCAAAATTTATATATGACCCCTTCCGCTACTCAATATCTGAATTTAAATGTTTTGTTTTGTTTTCTTATTTAATCCTTCAATCTATTAACTGTAACCGTTAAAGTTACAATGAAAGTCTGATGGTAAAATAAATAAATCAAATTATTATTTTAAATTTTTTTTCCAGAAGTCTACGAGATCATTTCTAAATAATGAGGTGCTGTACGAAACAGTTAATAATAATAATAAATGTTAGATGCCATATTATACAATCGAGTAGCTCAGTTATATATAATTTTATAGTTAAAGGTTTAAACGCTCTAGAGCAATGCGAAATATCACTTGCGTCATATTGACCATATTTCATCGCTGATAGGTCCCTTTGCTGTGCAAATCAGTAGCGAAGGGTAGGCCTATGACCGAGTCATTTTGGAATAGAAACAGCACTAAGCACAAAAGACGAAAAGATATGTCGACACGGTCATTTTTTAACAAAGCGACCGAGCGAAGGCCGGGATAAAGCTGTTTGCATAATGGGCTGCGAGACCTTTTGTACGGGCCCCGCTGAAGTTGTTAATGCAAGGATCGTGATCAAAGAGCTCTTGCACCAGATCTCGTTGGCTTTGTTTTTGAGGGAGTGGTCTGGACTGCAGGCGGTTTGGCACTTTAGATGTACTTAGGGGGACTTGCAAGGAACCATCCATCATGCATATGAAGTAACAAAATATCTATAAGCGGATTGAATGAAGTTCATTCTCATAATCAAGATGTAATAACCAAACCATGGATAGCATGAAATATTGAATATGAACTATTCAATGGTTATGAACATTTTATTTTCAAGGTTCCTCTCTTCCAATCGCTCTATCAATCCTAAAGAGAAATATAATCGTAAAATGTATTTTCTGAGATGAAGCTCAAGTGACACCGGTATAAACATAACATAACAGCGTATTACTGAACTTTTTAAAAATATTCAGTAAAAATTATTTGTTGGATCAAAACAAATACATATACAAGAGTCTACGTTGAGGATAAAACATTTTGTATACGAGCTGGGAAGAAAAATAGGCAGTTATTTCACACCAATTTTTGATTACTTTAATGAACACTATGTATAATTATTAGTCAAAATTGATGAGTCGGCCAAGTAAAGCTAGAGAGAATAAAAACTTTACTGTTCCAAAACGTTAAAAAAAAAATTTTCATTCGGAGCTCAACATCTTTACAATTAAAAAGAATACTAGAAAACCTAAGAGGATATTATTTAAAGCAGAGTAAATGTTCTAAAATATTAGCCATAATAGAGCTATTTACGTTCTATGGTTACCGAGATATAGCTTCTTAAAAAGCAACATTTCATAAAAATGTACTGAAAGATTAGTATTTAAAGAATTTATTTTGAAATATCAATCAAATTAAAGCTAGTTTAATGTATTATTAAGTAAATCATGACGTTTATCTTCTTAGGAGTAGTAGTTTTCATAAAATTTGCTAAAATAAATCAAATTATAGCTTTTTGGACAATAAGTTTGATTTATGAGAAAATATTTCTCAGGAACCATTAGACGTACAGATATCTGCGACCACTCAAATTAAGGCTCTTCGTAGGAGTAGTAGTTTTTATGATATTTGACAAAATAAATTTATAAAATGTTAATTTATATGTCTGCCAGCACTCAAAATGAAGGTAATTTAACATACTATAAATTAGTTTATGACATGTTTCTTTGTATAGGTAGTAGTATTTATGATATTTGCAGATAAATTTAAATTTTGCACATGAAAATTTGTCCCAACAACTATAAATAAATTTGTTTTATCAAATATTATGAAAACTACTACTCCTACGAAGATAAATGTCAAAAACTACTACATAGTCCATTAAACTAGCTTTAATTTGAGTGCTAATAGACATCTGTACGTCGTATGGTTTTTGAGAAATAGATTTCTCAAAATAAATTCACTTACTACTGATCTTTCAGTACAATTTTTATGAAATGTTGCTTTTTAAAAAGCTATACCTTAAATACTATTGGACGTAAATAAACGGATCATATTTTAGCAAATTTATTTTACTAAATAATTCAAAACACTATCCAAATTATAGTCCCAAAACTTTTATTGCTTTTACACGTCCAACGTTTCGGCCAATTCGGCCATCTTCAGGGACAATCTTAATTCACTATGAAACATATCATTTAATCATTCCAAAAACTTCATACAGGCTATTCTGCCCAGGTCAAAACATTTATATCCAATAAGTCAAATATCCATTTAAAAATCACAGTCACAATTATTTCTCATTAACCACTATCAATACACTTTTATTACCTTGTTACTTACCTTAGTTAATGAGAAATAATTGTGACTGTGATTTTTAATTTGGAATGATTAAATGATATGTTTCATAGTGAATTAAGATTATCCCTGAAGATGGCCGAATTGGCCGAAACGTTGGACGTGTAAAAGCAATAAAAGTTTTGAGACTATAATTTGGATAGTGTTTTGAATTATTTAGTAAAAAATTGCCAGTCTCAAGAAAGAATTTTAAGATTATAAATTTATTTTACTTTAAATGATGTTTTCTAAGGTTTTCTAGTCTTGTTGGTAGTTTTAAAGATACAGAGTTCCGAATGAAAAATTAATTTTCTGGTTAACTCTTTTAAACAGCCGCCATTTTTTATTCCACCTACCTACTTATACTTGGCAGACTAATAAATTTCGACTAATGATTATACATGATATTTAAGTAATCAAAAATTGGGGTTTTTCCCGGCAGTATATATTTATAGATTAAAGGCTTTAATAAAAAATATGAAACATTTAAATTGAAATAATGAGCAGTGGAAGGGGTAAATTCAAGTAAAATATAATTTTCGAAGAATACAAAACTAAAACAAAAAGTAATTTTTTTTTTTTAGAATATTAAATTCTGCTGAAATATTTTTCTTCATGATGATTTTTTTTTCAGATTATACTTGGTTAACTAAACAGGATATAGCAAGGTTTTTGATTTTCAGAATAATCATCCAAATTATTATAAATAATTTAATTAAATAAGGGGGATGTACACATTTAAATTTTTTAATATTTGATAATAATTGATAATTTTATAGCAGCGAACTTCTCTACTGCCAAATTCACAATATACATATTCGTTGAATAGATTCTTATTATCAATAGAATACATCCATAGCTGTCTTGATATATCGAGGGAAACCTCCCAGTCCTCAAGAGATATCCACCAACGGCCTGAAGGACAAAAAATGACGGGCAAACATCAATCTCTTTCAATCGACCAAACACAAACCATTCTCAGTATTTTTTGTTTTTTCTGTTAGTCCTTTTGTCCAGAATGGCCAAAGATCTCTCTCGTTTCCAAGCATGATTCTGTTTGTTCAAGTCACTGTCTGTTTGTCTTGAAAGGACAGTACACATCAGTATTCTCTACAGTCCATATTATTTTATTTTTATAACATTTTCTATTGCCTTTTAATTATTTATGGTAAAGGTTTTTAACCCACTTCTTGGTAACCATTAGTATATACTACACACAACATATTAATTAAAACACACACAAAAAAATGTAAATTAAACCTGTTTTCCTCTTTCTTTTTGTTGAATTGACATTTTTTTCTCTTTATTTTAATAACTTAAATACTTAACAGTAAATGGAAGAAAAATTGGTATAGCCACTATTTCGTTAGATTTTATAAGAATTATAAACTTTATATAAATGAAATTCAAAGTAATTATTTGTAGCCCGATTTTTGGGAAATAAAGAACAATAAAAATATTTTATTTTAAAATAAAGATATAAAATGATTATTTCTAAACTGCAAATTTATATTTATTCTAAATCTTAGCCAGGTTTTGTTGGATTAGCATTAACATTAAATTAGAGTTTATTGTAAATAAAGTTTGTTTTTTTTTACATTCAAATAACAGTTGTCATTACAGTTGTACCACCTGTTAGACAAAGATTCAAACTATCGATTCTAATGATATTTACGAAATAGTCAACAAATTCCACCTGCTAAACTAAGACAGTTGTAAATGAGAACCACAATTCAAAAAATTAATAATCAAATTGAGAACAAAAATTATTTGTTTAATTAAATATGGATACTTAAAAAATACTACAGCAAATGAAATGCTAAATGTATACTGTAACATATGTTTCTTCGTTACGAAATGTTTATGAAGATGACATGATAATGCTTAACCCAAAATTTGTAATTTTCTCTGAATTTGTATTTTTTAAATTAATCCTCAAATTAATTATGCATGTAATAAGCTGAGACATTATTCTAATATATATCTATCTTATAAGCTAATATGAAGAACATGATAGATAAAAATTACAAAAAAAGATATTGATCTAGAAGCCTTGTATAAATTCAATCCAATAAATAAGAAGTTATATTGAAAGCATATAAATAAAAAAACTACAGTCAGAAAAGAACAGTTTTAGAGATCTCAAATATTCCTTTGGAAGAAAAATGATATCAAGATTTTTTTTGCATTAAACTATACACTAATACTATTATTTTTCATTTTTTAACCCCCCTTCCTGATCAATTCTGACACACGGAAGTAATTCAATATGTAACCAACCTATTCTAACTACAGTGGGAAGGTCGAGTTTTCCATATTATGAAATTTTTACGGAAAAATTATTGTTTAACTGCCCTAGGTGGGAATCGAACCCACAACGTTACGAACTGAGCGCACTGGCACCTGCGCCCCAACCCGCACGGCCGTCACGTCCTTAAACCTCTTAAACTTTCTTGCGATTGGTTAATTATGTGTAAATAAATAAAATTCTATCTATTTTAGTCTCAAAACATTTTTATTCTATTTATAAGTCCGACGTTTCAGCCACTTCGGCCATCCTCAGGGACCCTTCCTGGTCATTTCAGACAAACGGAGGAGAGGGTTATCTACAGGGTACCACTCCATTTTAACCATGATGGTTGGTAAGTTTTCATTTCGTGGGACCGCTACAGAAAAAAAAAATCGACCCGTGGTGCTGCAATCACGATACAGTTAAAGTTGGCGCTCTAACTCCCTCTTAGACCTACTCTTGTAGTTTGTACTCGATACACATTCATTGACTTTTGCAGTGCTGAGTTGCACGGTTTACCTTTTGATTCCCATAACAATTATATTGTATTAGTGTTTGTACATTGCACACTGTATTTATGGACTAATATACCTATTTTTCATTATAAAAGATGGCTCAGGTGGTCTTAATAGGAGTGTAGCTTTCTTTAGCACTAGTTCCATGAATCCTATAATAGAAAATACGCTCCTAAGATTAGGTTTTCTCCTTGCAAGCAGATGTTACTCGCAACTTAAGGGGCTTGTAATAAGGAAAGTAAAGAGAAGTTTTAATTGGGGGTTTGGGCGGGCTCCAAGACCTTAGAACCATCCGTTAACAATAGCCCAGGGTTAGCAGCGGCTTCCACTATAAAACGGTTAATTATATCAACAACAGCGCCCTAATTATTTTGTTGAGTCCGAATTACAGGCAACTATTTATTATAACTTTACAACCTTTCAAGAAAACAACTAATCAACCCACCTAAACAAAACGAAACAAAAGATCTCGGATCTTACGAATTATTTGATCTACAATAAGTTTTAATCAGACCTAATTTAAATTATAAAAATACTCGGAGAGTAAACAATTATAATACGAAAAAAAGATGAATATAACAAAATTGTTAAAAGAAAGAAAAAGTAAATAAGTAGAATAATATTACTTATTATTTTGTGAAATATATTGGTGTCTGAAAAACTGTATCCAGGAAAATATTGAATATAAGAAGTTCTATAAGGACTCAATTTGAAACTCGTTAAATGAACCACAAAATAGAAGTAAATAGTTATTTTACTTTTAAAAAAATTAATTAATTCTCATGATATTTGCCAAAATTAAGTCACGAAATGATTTTTTTGTGTATGCCCAATAATTCTTAAGAGACAGTTACTTCAAACCAATATTTTCTTTTTCTGTATAACGATCAAAAATCATTCGTGAATTCATTTTGGCAAATATGAAAATTAATTTTTTTTTTAGTAAAATGATTATTTTCTTTAACTTTGTGGTTCATTTAACGAGTTTCAAATTGAGCCCTTATAGCACTTCTTCATGCACAACACAACACAATTAGAACTCAAATTTAAGCTCCTTAAATGAACCATAAAATAGTATATAATGATTAAAAAAAATTCACAAAAAGGTTTTTGATCGTTCTTCAAAAATAAAAATTGTATTTAAGTAACAGTAGCTTCGAAGTTATCGAACATACAGAACAATTTGAGGACTCAAATTGAAGATGGCTAAATGTATTAGTTAGTTAGTTAGTGTATTAAATAATTAATTAGTTACTAATAATATTTCAGCTACTTATATTACTTTAAGAGTTATGGGTAGTAAACCTAAAAATATACGGCAGTTATTTTGAGAAATCTGTAATTATAGAGAAACGAACCCTTAGGACAAGTTAAATTTTTTGCCATTGTTTTTTCAAATACTTTTACATAAGAATTCAAAAATAGAAATTAATTCACACATACTGGATTGACATGGCTCCATATCAACTTATTCTCTCCCCAAATTGCGCTTAGACATGCGCGAACATATCTTTGTTGGAACACTATATTTGTATTTCGAAAAGGCTTGTCCGATATGGCAAAAATGTTGCAGAAAGCAGGAATTTAGCGTCAAAATGATGCAGTATTAAGTTTATCAATCAATTATTCAAAAAAGATTTTTAGAAGAAAATCGCGAATAATGACTAACAAGTAACGAATACGTATAAACTAGCGACCGTCCAATCAGAATAATCTATTTTTTCTGTAATGATTGGATAAACAAAACCAGATTATTTTATTACACCACTTATAGCCATTGATATAGAATTGCGTAACATTGAAAATATTAAATAAGTGTACTTTAATATTTTAGAGGTATATATTTTCCTTATATTAAAGGGAAGCAACATTTAGAAATGACTCTACCTATCCAATGCCACGAATACAAAGATTGGCCCCATGAAGATTTGTTTACATACTTGTGTGACACAACGTATTTAGGTCTAATGTTGCTAAGACCAAACAATGTTTGTGCCACTATTAATAATGTATGTGTAGGTATCCAAATGCATTTCCCGGGGCTACCTGGCATCTTTTATATTTTAGCAAATTTTATGCAAAACGAATAAAAAAAAATTTTTGTTAAAAAAAAATATGATTAATCACTTTAATTAACAGGACTAAAGATGTTCTTAAGATTTTTTAAAGAGTAAAATAGAAACAGAAGTGTTGTTGATTTAATGTCATCTTATTTGTACTGAATTTATATACCATGACTACCCGATCTTCCCGATTGTAAGATATTTATAAAATTAACTGCCATTAATATCCTCTATTTAAATAAGGGCGTTTCTTAGTCCTTTCTTGCAGAGATACTTAAGCCCCCCAGAGGCTTCCCGACTTCTCTTGCAAATCAGTTGCAAATTGGACAACTCCCCGAAGTAGAGGGTATCAGGAAGTGGAGATCCTAGTTTTTGGCGCGGAAGTCCCCTCGGGTATTTTCCTAACGACTTGCTAATTACTATTCTACAGTTGCTAATGTATGTAAATTGTTTTCGGTTTAATGGTAACATTCTTCCCTAACTACGGAGACGACTTTTGAAAATCTATAACACGGTCCGTTATAAAGCTTAAGATTTTTTATTTTGTTTAATAGTCATGATTAATCATGAAGTACAAAATTCCAAAAATTAAGTCGACCAAAATGTTTTTATGAACATCATACAAATAAAATTAGATAAAAAGAACTTTAGCAATGAAACTTAAATTATAACCATGTTTATATAATTAATTAATTTATAATATTATATTCAATCAAATCTTATCAAAATCTTATTCAATTCATTCGTCTTATGGAATTTTTTTTATTAATATATACGTTTTTAACAACATACTTTTTATTGCTAGAGGATGAAAGGGTTAGCAAGACGTTCTTGGTTTAACTTAATAACTCTTTGTGTTATCAATGGATTGAGAAGTATAATTTTGTTTTAATTTAATACATTTTAACTGTGGGAAATTAAACTAAAGAATCCAAATTCAAAATATTAAATTTACACTCCGACACATTTTCCAAAAATAATTCCTATACAGACATATTTAACAAACTAAACTTCTTTAAACTCTATTCCGTATCGCCTGGTTTTTCCTAATATTTTCCGTAGGAATCTCATTTCCGCAGAAACAACCATGACGGTCCAGTGCTGTCCATCTTTCTGATCCGTTTAATAGGACTAGGAGATAAACTGATTTTCCAATATGTTTAAATTACTATTTAATAAACCTATACAACTTTGCTTATTTTTATTTTAAAAGTCTTAAAATGACAATAATAAAAAAAATACGTTTAAATCATAATAGATGTTGTTTTTTTTAACTCAGAAAATCTAAACAGCGCAAATGTGAAATATATAGAATAAGGGAAAATATTCTAAAATAAAAATTAGAGACTTAGTAGGAACAAACCTTCAATCTATATTTCACTTACTTAAGCAAAATATGTTTTAGGCAAAATTTATTTTGTAAAATGAAATTATAAATTAACTCTTTTTTTTTTTTCTCAAGTTATCTACTCAGGACCTGTGGTGCTCCAGAGTGAGAATACCATTATTCATAGAAATAATAAATAAATACAGACTGAAGCTTCATAAATAAATACTGGTGGGAATCGTACACACAACGTGTTGAACAAAGCACTCTGGGACCCTCAAACCAACGTCCTCACCTATCACGTGGGGATAATGTCTTCTAAATTGACATTATGTATAAAGTTGAATTATAAATAGATAATAATTAT
>NW_027109386.1:1135792-1148753 GCF_000696795.3 Halyomorpha halys
AACTTTTCTATTCGATATTTTATTACCTCTTAAGTTATTGTTTTATTATCGTATAATATTTGTTAACATATTTTCACCTTAAACTATCCAAATTACCCTATAAATTTCACCTTAAAATACTTGAATAATAATAAAAACTAATGTGCAAATAAAATTGAAAATTAAGAGTGAAAAATAAGACAATAGATCAAATGACCTATTTCCCTCTTCCTGTTGTTGACTAGATCTCTTCCTATCTTATGCCAAATTAGTGATAACAAATATTCAAGTTAGCTCATGTTGGAGACTAAATAAGAGTTGGGCGGGAAATATCTCTATATCTTCAAATAACATCAAGGATCATCGACAGGACTGAGCATATTGATAAATATATTTCTAAAATATAATAACTGCCTTAAACATGCCTAAATTAGACATTGCATTTATATTTAATGCAGAGATTTGCTTACTATATAGGTGCAAATGATTATTATGAAGGTTAATAAATTATATTCTATAGTTATAAGTCGAATATTTTATAACCATTATATTTCTCCAAAAGGAAGTGGACGCTACAGATACAACAGAGCGTCCTATGCGGGCAAGCAAGAGGGTGCAGGAGGTGGGATTACGATGGAACGTTGCAGAACGTGAAGCAAACCAGCCGGTGTGCTCCAAGATAAGGCAATGGGTCCACTAATCCTCACCTCATCCTCTTTGAGGGCTCCTTAGGGGGGTGGGGATGCGGTAAGTCTTTGTCCATCTGTTAATTATAGTTACAATGACACATAATTTAATATAAGTCCTCAATAACTCTAGAAATGTAATAATAAGTCCAAAATTAGAAGTTAAAATTAATTTCAGAATTGGAAGTAAAATTGAAAACGTTTTGAACTCCCAAATGGGATCGAACCGATTTATATTAATTTCGACAATTAATTCGAAAGCCGCATAAAAAACACAGAAATGAAATTCCAGAACTAATCTTTCTATAAAATTATATTTAACGAAATGATAATTAAAATAGAAAAGAGGCAGAGTAGAAGCCGCCTATAGAAAATACATATAGAAAAGAATTAACGTGTTTTGAACCACGTGCAAAGAATGCCGATGAGTAGAATACCACAACGCGGGCAACCGAAAAATCAGTAGGGAGGACCTCATATTCAGATATGATCAGAATAAAAAAAATTTTTAGGTTTTTTCCTTGATAATGAAGAAAATAGGTTGTTTGGCTAAGGATCTAAACATTGGAGTATGAAAATAAACTGTTGGGAGTAAATTGGATCAATTGTAGTTGGTGTTATAAATAATTTAATATGAAATAATTCATGAGTAAATAATCATATTTATAGCCCCCAAATCGGCCTTTGTGAATATTTATTAAATTTTTTGTTCAACCAAGAATAACTCTGAATGTAAATTCAAGAAATTTTGAACAACAATGAGATTTGTTGCTGCATATTGACCAATCAATCCATGATCGGATAAATACAATACACATATTTACATAACAAACATTTATTTCCCCCTACCTTTTCCTTTTACAATCAATACTCATCAACACACTAAATAAAACTATTTTAAATTGTTTTTTTTTAACAATTTCATTCCATTTAAATATTTTACTTCATTTGGAGGATAGCATTATATCCTCCAAATTAAATATTTTACTTCATTTGGAGGATAGCATTATATCCTCCAAATTAAATATTTTACTTCATTTGGAGGATAGCATTATATCCTCCAAATTAAATATTTTACTTCATTTAATTGGTAAATTTATTCTCCCTAATTCATTCTCTCAGACCCTCTGCAATGATCCGCTACCCACGTTCGATCCATTAAACAAGTTAAACGAATTTATCATTAAATAGGAATGTAAAATTAAACCAAAGGCATAATAATCACAGGAGTAAATCAGTTTACAAAAGTTAGTTTAAAGAAATGTAAACTGAATAATTTACTGAATAAATATGTTAGAACAGAAATCGATCGTTCCAAAAACTAAAAAGAAGAAAAAAGAAAAAAAAGCAATAAAAAATCTCAGAGGTAATTCCCATCCAGGTGATGATGTACGATCCCCAGGGAGTCCAAAATATTTCCCCCCAAGATCGCAATATCCCCGATGCTAACACCTAGTCATTCTAAGAAGCTCCTTGTTCAATCTGGTATTGTTCCGGGAAATCAAACCAGAGGCATCTCACGGTGAACTCAATGATTTTTTTTTAAGGAAAGAGACGCATTTTTCAAATTTCTTCATAAATAAAAACAAACACACATTCGTTTCTGCTTTATTAATTCTGTCTCATTACTATTTGACTCACTGATGTTGGAATGTACATCGCTCATCACCTACGCTAAAGTTAAATTTTGTGATCATTATCATACTCCAGATTTTCTTTCTGGAAGTTTCCTAGGTTTCATAAATTGGGTACGCCTAGTAAATCCGAGATTCGCACCATAGCTGAGGTTACAAAAGAATATTATAGCTAGTCCTTGACCCAGTAGCGTGTCTAACAGCTTGGTAACTGGACAACACCATTCCATTATATCCATTAATGATGGAACACTGGGAGAAACAAGTAGACAAACAGAAATGTCTTTTCCTTAAATGGATAAACCGCTATAACCGCAGAGCCGTTTCCTTATTAAAGTTCTAATCACAATTTTATTCGTGGCTGTAAAAGTTATCAAGAGCGATTGAGGTTAAAAGGTCTCTAAATATGGATAAGAGTGAGCCTTTTAGGGAGTGGGGGTAATAAGATCGTTAACTTTAACAAGGCAGTAATAAAAATCGAAAACGTCTGTTCTACCGCTGTTATTTTTATTACTCAATTAGTCCCCTTGGCACAATAAAGATCTAAGTTATGTCTGAATTTATTTATAAAGTTCGTTGAAGGGATTTATTTGCTAGAGCTATATGCTCTGGATTATATTATAGTTGATTGAAGCAGTAAAGACGTCCTATAATTCCTAACCAATGAACATTTGTAAACGAAAGTTCTATTAAAATTTAATTTAACAAATGACGTCACCCAATAGACCATTTTGTCTTTTGTCGTTTTGATAGATTAGTTCCTTGTAGTTCCTAATGTTTTTGTTTCGGGCTTTTTTAAAACTCTAATAAAGTAATAGATAGAAATAATAATAAAGTACTGGGGAAAAAACTAAGAGAAGGAATAGGAAACAGGTGAGATGGAGAAAAGAAGACGTGGCTGAAGATTTTGGAGATTTTATTATTACGTAAAGATTTCTCATATAATTGTTTCGAACTGAAAGAGATTAAAACCTGCATCCAAGTTTAGTAACACTTAAAATCTACAGTCTGAAAATTTTATTACTAATCCTCTGAGAAAAGGAAATTCATGTCTGAAAGATAGAGCAAAACAAAAATAATATTAATACAGTTGTTTATTAGCTCATCTTGTTTCTCTTCCTCAAAGGTTAACAAGACACACAGTAGCCAAACTTTCACACAATTTTGTTTTTCACTCACTATATTCATCAGTATATTGTAATATTAAATAACTTTAATCAATACTTAAAAGTAAACAAAAACCTGAAATTATGCAAAGGTTTTGGAAAGAATGGTTACAAAACAAGATGCTAAAAAAAATCCGCCTGGAGCTCCTCTTTAACACAAAACATGGACAGCCTAAGTATAGCATTCTATACTTGTGACACTTAGCATGTTAAAACTTTTTTCATATAACACAACCATGTATACCCCTAATGTACAAATGCATTTCTTATTAAAAAAAAAAAAGTGTCCAAGGTTTTACCTGTCTTCATGTCTAAATACCATGTAAGATTTGACAATAGCAGTACAGTCTAAGGTAGGGGTTCGCAACCTTTTTGCACTAGTGGACATATTTATAGGTAATCAGCCAAGTGACAGGTACCAATGTAATTGTTATATTCATTAAAATAAGTTTTAATAAAAAAAAAATAATAATACTAATAAAGTTAATAAACGGCACTTATAAGTGACAGTAGTCGCACTATCGCGATAAATAATGAAGTTTGTCACGCAAGACCTACTAATGCCACTATACTGCCACGAAAGTAAATGTTATCATGATAGTAGCTATCATAGAGGGTTATAATCCTCAAAACATGTAAAAATGCAGTTTTTAATTAAATATTTTGAATAATTTTTATCAAGTAATCTCTTAAACCTGTCCTTTTACTATTTATTTCTTGATATTAACAATTTTGACTAAAAAATAAAAGTAAAATTGTTTTAATTTAAAATTTATTCATAGCAGTTATTCGTTAATTATAAAAATAAAAGATATGCAGTAACCTTGAGAAATGTATTGAAAATAATTAATGATTAATTAATTTATTTATATAACCCAAAATCTTGTACCTAGAGATGGATACTTATTTTCTCAATAGGATGTGTAATTTTAGTTTATTTTTTGTGGAATGTAGATTTATTGTTTGTTATTAGTTTATATAAATGATTTTCAATTTACTATTCATGTAAAATAACAACAGTGATATATGTAACTATGTATTGTACAGGCTAAACGTTTTAAGTACATTTTTAATTTACCAAATTTGTAAGACATGTCATTAAAAAAAAATGATAGTTGTCCGAATCTGGTAGCTTGACCATTGTGACGTTTTGATGATAATTAAAAAAAATTGTGATGACGACCAGTACGAGTATATCAAATAATTATAACCTGACAACTGAGATCTTAGGAACAACTTTAATACAACACAACTTAAACATAAAATTTATCAACACGATCTGCAACGAACTGTAATCTAGGTTTAGAACAAACGAGAATGGCAGAGCTCGCTTCGCTAGCAATTTCGAATCCCCACCAACGATCCCATTACCCAAACAGCTCCGGACGTTCCCTCCCAAATGAGAACAGGCGACACCTTGTTCGGCCAAGAACTAAGTGGATACCGGGAATACAATCCACGCTAATATCGCAACAATGGCTCCGTTACTCGTCATAACTGCCCTGTCTTGTTATGGTTATGTTATAATAACCTTAGTAACAAAAACAAGGTACAGCAGAAATAATGAACTAGTACAATAATACAAAATTCAAGTAAGATAGTGTAATGAAGATTTAAACATTATCACGATAGTTTGATAAATATTTTATTAATGCAATAACAAAAAAAAAATCTCAGTTATAAATTGTCAATTAAAGTTTTTATTTTCAGTTTTAACAGCTTATGTGACCTATACTATCTTATGTGATCCTATATGGTGTCATATAACTTGAATTTCAATGGGTTGTGGAATATTCAGGAGGTCTAATCAAAAACTAAAACTTGGAAAACAGTTTAAAATACAAATAAATCGTGCAATGGAAAAATGAAAATATTCATAAAAGACGTTTTATTGTGAAAATTAAATTTAAGTTTAAAGGTGCTGCAACACCCTTGGCAAATGCACGCATGCGTAGGTGTGTGGATGTGTTATTTGGATTGGCTGGTACACGTTTACCTAAATCCTAAGAGACCCATTCAATGTCGGTTTTCAGGCACAAATCAAAGGATGACTTCTGCTGTATCCTCGCGTTATGTATCGTTTTAGTACAGCCAACAGACAGATATGTGGTGCGTAGGAAGTTGGCATATCATCGTGCTCGGTTCCTGTTTTAATTAATTAAAGAATTTCCACAAACTTCAGAATCCATAATTAACTCTAGTTTAGGATAGTATATTTTAAAATTCTAAAATTGTTTTAAATCTTATCAATAAACATTAGTAGTTTATTTTTTTTATTTATCCTCAATGCTCCTTATTTTGTTACTAATAAAACCATCCATAAAGACCTAAATGTTCCTTATGTAACCGATCTAGCCCGAACCCGATATCATTCCTTCCATTATAAACTCCCTAACCACCCAAACCCACTAGTTTCTAATCTTACTTCATCTTCCATTCCTGGCAATCCTCCGAGGCGACTGAAAAGAAGATGGCCTCATGACCTTATATAGTAAAATGTTTTTAGAGTTATACTACTGGGTAGTTTCTCTACATGCTGTATCATATCATTATGATCAAATTTAGTTGTTGTATTTTTTATACAGTTGTAAATAGCAATAAATAAAAAAAATAATAATAAAAATATGTTTTTATTTAACTCAAGATTTCTTATTCATGGCAAAAATATATATTTATAAAGACTTAATAAGTGTAGGTGATTAAATTAACTAGCATATGATAAAAATTTAGGAACTAATATTGTATTTATAAGTTACAAAGTACTATTCCTATGAATTTTTATCAACCTCCTGCTTAGCCGACATTTATGTTACCTTTCGTTTTGCCTACATTTATCTTGATATTTTGATATTTTCATAATGAAAGTAGAATATATCGAAGATAAAAGTCCAACGTCCACATGCTTGAATCTGAGGAATACGCAAGCGTATGGATGCCACTGTTGGTTATTTACTAAGCATTTGTAATATTTTGGATAGACGGCAAGTGGTAAACGTAATGGCTCACTTACATGGCTTCACTTAAATTCTGAAAAAAAAAAAAAAAAACCTAAAGTTTTTTCCATTCGACTCTTCCAATACATAATTGAGAATTTAAGTGGTTTTGAATTTTTAAAAAAATATATTTTTATAAAGTATAATGTATTTCCTGTGTTTTTGGAACAGCCGTTCGCCGAGTTCACTATAGTCGATTTACAATTGTTGTAATGATTCTCGTCTATACAGAGTATACAATTTGTATGAAATAAACTAATTAGTAAAAATTAAAATTTTAAGAATCTAATATCCTTTTCGTAACGCATTTTTAAAAGACTTAATATAGTTAAAACGATGCGGAAAATTGGCTGTTGAGGAGGTGTACAGTATATTATTACCGAGAGGACTAAGAAGCCATCCTTCCAAAGAGGAACCCTAGGGTTACCATATTTCCCAAGGGGGCTGTTTTTCATTTCCCGGACGAGCGAAGGAAAGGAAAACTGCGCATAAATAGCTGTACCTTTACAGCAGCCTGCCGCAACACCTACCTCTCAGCCAATCCGTCGTCCTTAATTATTTACCTACCGTCTTACGGTAGATTTCACCATTGCAGTTGGTTCTGATAAATAAAAAATATAACAGCTTCAAACAGTAAAAATAAGTAAATAAAAAAAAAGAATAAAAGATTTCTTGTATATGGATGGAATTTAGAGTAATTTATATTTCAATAGATTCATACACGGGTGATTAACAAATGACATTCAATAACAATAAGTTCATTTCCAAAAATAATTATCATTATCGATATACTCTTTTATTGAATAATAATAATACAATCTACCACAATAAGTACTAGTTTTCACAGAAAAAAATTATATCATATATACAGAAAAAAAGAGAAAAAGAAAGTAAATAGTCTATAATGTTACTTACAAAATTAAAATAAAAATATGTATTAAAAAACATAATCAACAAAATATAAATTATTAAAAAATAAAATAATTTATATATAATACAAAGAAAAATAAATTTAATGGAAATTAAATAAATAGACATTCTCAACTGAATGCAATGTGTATGTAACATTGTGACATAGTACAAGAATTATATGAAGGGATAAGGGTGATGAGTGAGGTTCTAGTGAAATTTTGAAAATTTTCATGAAATAAAGCGAAGGACTATTAAAATCTTGAGGTCAAGGTTTCAATTGAGGGCGAGAGTTACTATTCAGTAGTTTATATAAATATCTGCAAAGTTCAGTAGTTTATATAATATATCTGCCCTAATCGTGGGTTAAGTCTGGTATATGGGTTCCTTGTTAATCTATTGTATAGTAGGATGCCAAAATAAAGGACTGTGTGTTAAAAGGGAAGTGGTATAGAATTAAAAAGTATAACATGTTAGCATTTTGATACATTAACTTAAATGAACCAATCATTGCACCATAGAGAAAGAAGATTTAGTAGAATCAGAGATGCAACTTCAGTGTCTGAGTGGGAAGAAATGATTGCGTTGTCGTCAGTTAATGCTGCCGGGAAAGTATTGTGATTTCTAGGGATATCAGCAGTGAAAAGAATGTAGATAATCGTACCCCAAACGCTGCCCTGAGGAACTCCGGCCTCAAAACATGACATTGCAATGATGCCATAAAAATAGTAAAATTAACTTTAGAAAATAATTTAATATTGAATTACAGTTCAATAATTAATTACATGATCTCATTTCATGACACTAATGATGATTATTAATAATAAAATTTAAAAAAAAATCAACAAAAGGGAATAAACTAACTCAAGGAATAAGAGTGAAAGTGTTAAACAACTTCACGTTTAAAAAATCAAAGCCTACCAAAAATATTTAGGATTGCGGAAATCATATTTTCTTTTTGCCTTTTGCTCACAATTTTATTTTTACACGAATTTTTTCCTGGAATATATTTTGAAACAACCTACAGTCTGTTCTAATACAATAAAAAGTAATTGAAATAAACCTTGTGAGCTCCTCAATTAATACCTCAGTACATTATTTTATTAAGGCCGGGAAACCTAAACCTGAAAAGAAGACCATGGTACATTTAAACATAAAACTCAATGGTGAGTATAAATATTCTTGTTTTAACTTGCCAGAGGCATTTTAAAATTCTACCAATAGGCAAGGGAGAAAAAGGAAATAACAAGACGAGCATAGGTATACCAATATGAGAGCTTCTGCTACTGACAGGAAGATCCCAAGACGCAAGAACAACGAAGGGAGTGATGTATGGTCTGTATGTGGCAGAAGAAATCACAAAAGGACAGTTCTGTACTACAGACTGAATATAAAATGATCGCAATCTCTGACTGGAATATTTGAATCAGTTGGCAAATACATTTCTCTACGGCCTACTATTGTTTAACGAGTCTTTCATTTATTTTTTATTATTGCAGATATAATTCATTCACCCTTCACCATTTTATATAATCTGTTGTTTTTTTTATTCTTTCTTAGCTTAAAATTGATCCTATTAAAAATTTCAAGAGGTTAAGGCAAGGTTCACTGTCACCATGTGAAGAAAATACCCCACAATATCTCAATATTCCACTTTCGAGACAGTACTACCAATATTCACATAAAATGAATTTGCAAGAAAAAAAAAGTAAAAATAGAGTTTACATTCACAATCACTAATTTTAACTATTTTTATAATCTGATAGTAATAAGAACATAACAGTATAAAGTATAAGAGAGCAGTATATAAGTGTCAATATTATAATAAATTCTTAAAAGAAACTACAATAATAAATTTTTAAGCGACAACAACCATTTCAAAAATTATACAACTGTTCATTTAGTTATACAACTCGTAGCTCAGATTGTATAACTTTATTTTACATGTATTCTGTAGTTCAGGTTGTATTTTTCTTTTCAATACAGATAGAAATATATTGTTCTTCATTTTCTTTTTCTAACTTTACAAGCTCTAAGTTTTCAACATGCCGTCTAGTTCGAAGTTTTTCTAACTGTTTAGGCTTTAACTTTTCAATTCGCTGAAAGAGTAAAATAAAATATTACACGTTTTTTATTTTATTTTTTCCCTGAAAAAAGGGTTAGTACAGGCTTTTAGTCCATCAAAAAATTTGATGTGCCTCCGGGCAATGTACTCCGGCACAGAGAAAAACTGGAGTTCATTGAGTATAGCAGTGTTTCTGGCCCTCTGAAGTGTTGTGCATCTTACTATTCGCCGAAGGACGGAGTTCTGGAAGCTCTGCAATTTGGGGAGAGTGCTCTTGTATGGGTGTCGCAGATTACACAGTGATTTTTTTTTTGTGTTATGATCTCCTCTTGTGAGATTGTGACACGTCGTACATCGACTAACCTACTCACTATAATTGTCTGTTTAAAAAGTCAGATAAGTAAGGCTACCATGGAGGGCGGGAGTGGAGGGTTTCATGCCGTTTTTCAATTTCAGGTGCTTTTTTAAATATTGCTCGATTTGACTATCTTAAAGTTTCCTCTTCCCGTTTTAAGCTAATATTTAGAAAGTGATGTAGGATCGTCGCTCCCCGGGGGTCTTAGCGGTGGACGGGTCCGGGAGGAAGGTTTTGATTTAATATTACATAATTTTGAGAAAATTCCCCAAACACCATATATCATAGTTTATGTTATCAAGATTATCAAACGTTTTGAAAAACATCATTATTATTTTTCTTCATTCTGACTTAGATTTGTGATCTCCTACTAGTAGCCCTGATGAAGGCTAGAAACTCAGGCCGAAACGTTGGCCCTATTAAATAAGTTCTCTTAATTTGTTTGTGTTTAATGTTTTTCTTGTTAGCTCATCACGGTCATTTTATGCATCCATTACATAATATACAGAGAACAATTTTTTTTCTTTTTCATTCTTTGAATATAATGAGAGTCTTCTACGCAGCTGGACTGATTCCATACCCTCTCCATATAAACTAGTTGTACACTACTAATAGACTTCCCAAATGCTATCTGCCTGTAGCCAGAGTGCAGATAGAACTATCGAACCTAAACGAAGTCCAATCAAGTAAATAATTGCATTTAGAACTTAGAAATCCATTAGAGGGGATGTAGTCTGCCATGCGATGGAGATTAAATAATGTTGGAGAGGATTAGAAGCAAACAAAATGACAAAATTTTATTTGTTTGAGCTATAAAATGATAATGTTATTAATTTTCTAAGATTACTAAAGATTAATATTTAGAGTACAATAAACCCATTATCATTTTTAATTTTATTTTTTATTGATGAGTAATAATACAATCTTATTAGGACAATTAATATTAGTGTTCATTCATACCATATAAACAGAAAAAAAAACAAGGACAAGAAAAAAAATTAAATCATAACAATAACCACTTCTAAATTTTTTTTTAAAATATTTATTTATTGCTATTTATAATTGTACATTATAATACACTTAGTAAATCTGATCTAAGTTAAATTGGAGTGTTACAGGCGTGTAGAGAAACTACCCATTGGTAGCACTCCAATGACATTTTGCATTAGTTGGTCTCGTGGACTCATAAAATTAAAAAATAAATAATAATAATAAAAAAATTACAAATAGGATCTAATGTGAGCCGCTACAACCCATGTAGGGTCCTGACCTCCTGAGTTCAGTCCTTTGTAAGGAAGCACTCTTTTAGGACAACATTTATGCAAGCAGGTGATTTTTTCAAAAACACGTTCAACCCCCCGGTTTTTTTCCCAATTATGGGTACTTACTTTACGAGACTAGGTTAGCTAAGCAGAGATAACCTCACCATGGAATATTTTTCTTAAAGTACGATCATTAGTTTTCGTCAATATATGTACTATTATTAATGTTTTTCGAGTAAGAAATTGAAAAAACAACACTAAATACAATTATTTACTTAATATTTTAGTAATAAATTATTTCAGTCATTTATTTCGTCCAAGATATGCTCCTCCTATTCTTTACTAACTCGTATTTTTTTTTAATCAAAAAGAAGCCAGCAAGGTATTTTTTAAACGCAGTTTTATAACTTTTTTTTACGATTTTACTTCAAAATAATAGTATTTTTTTTATAAGAGCAGTATTTGTTTTTATATTTTGATGATTAAATTTATTACTTTAGCAAGTAGTTTTTGATGCTTCACATTTTTCAAGTTTATTTCTTTTTCGGGTGGTCCAACTTCGCGATAAATTGAAAATATGGAAAAAAAAGATGAAATTAGTTTAATTACCTTTTCTTGAATGATACATGGATTACCAAAAATACTGTAAATTGTATTTTAAAAATAACTAAACCGTAAATCCGAGAAAAGATACAGGAATTAAAACATTCCTTGGCTCGAAATGTTAAGTCCGAATTCCAGGTCCTAATAAAACTGTACTTGAATTATTAAGTGAAGATTTTCAAAAATGAAAATGGCCATACTTCTTATTTGTAGGATTTTGAGAACATCATTACTGTAAGAAAAAGTTTAATCTACAACATTAGTAACGTAAATACAACATAAAAAAGTAGAAATATATTAAAATAGGGTATTTATTGTTATTAAATATTTAAGGGACCAGTTAATCGTTCATCGCTGATATAAAAACACTTTATACGAGGAGAAGATGGTTGGGAGGGGGGATGCGGTCAAAATATAACACAAATAAGTGGAAGTAACTTATTTAATCGTGCCAACGTTTCGTCCAGAATTTCTAGCCTTCATCAGAGCTGTTAGCTTGAAATCTTACCGCCAAGTCAATTGACTTTCAAGCTAAAAGCCCTGATGAAGGCTAGAAATTCGGGTCGAAGCGTTGGCACGATTAAATAAGTTACTTTAACTTTTTTGTGTTATATTTTTACCGCACTCCTCCCCCCCTCCAAACCATCTTCTCCTCGTATAAATCATCTACGGTCAACTAACTCTCATGATTATAAAAAACACTTTAATTTAAAATCAAAAAGAGGGTAAAGAATACCAGAGTAAATCAAGTGTTAGTACTACCAGAGTAAATAGGGTATGTGTTAAAATAACATGAAAAATATTTAACTTCCAACATATATTCCAAAAAATTAAAATAAAAACATAAATAATAAATAAAATACCAAATGAGTTGAAGATAATAAAGGAGAAATGACCGAGGGTAGCCCATTTAGGAGGAGGTATGGGAGCTGGTGTGGTCAGTTAATTAGCACAAGTTGGAAGGATGGGAAGTTCTGGCTGCGCGGCCAACTGGGCTAACTTTATGACTTTTACTTTGTTCCCTGTTAGCAGTTGTAAGGTTCGTTACCGGCTCCTCCGCTAGCAGTCTTGACGATCTGCCAGGTACCACCGTACCTTAGGATCTGGCTCCTCGGAGCGCTTCTTTAATTCTTCAATCCCAGAAGAGGATCTTAGTTTAGGAAAAAAAAAAAAATATTTTTCAAGGAAATATAACGTATTAAAGTATAAAGAGTATGTATAATATATTTATATATTTTTTGTATATAGATTCCTATTTTAATATTATACCTGACAAAAAAATGTGGAAGTTGTGATAGGATATTTGGTG